>NW_009725450.1:0-1941 GCF_000703405.1 Apaloderma vittatum
CAGATCAGCCATCCTCACCAGGATGCCTAAAGGCTACTGAGACGCACGGTGTGCCACATCTCCTTTCTCCCGCCTTCCAAGCTCTCTCTGATGTCACTGATCATTTGATCTGCAGACAGGCGGTCAGCACTGTTGAAGAGTAGAGAGAGACACAAGGCACTTGCCACTTGCCTGTGGGTGTGCTGCTCTTTGGGTCACGGTCGCTGATCTTTACCTGCCCCACTAACAGTCTCTCCTGTGACAAGCACCTTCACACGTACCCGCCTCTGCTCAACACACCAAGTCAGGAGCCCACAAAAGCAGCAGGAGAAGGAAGTATTGCTTCTAAGTAGTTAAAGGGTGAGTGTCAGGAGGCTGGGTCCAGTGTTTTTTTCAGTGGTGTCCATTGAAGGGACTAGAGGTAATGAGCACAAACTTGAACACAGGAATTTCTATCTAAACTTTAGGAGGAAGTTTGTTGTTGTTCAAGCTGTCTTGGACAGGAAAACACGTGCTCTCCACCTCACTCCTCCCTCAACCCTCATTTCCCCACTGATATGGAGGGAGACAATTCAACTAAAAAGGTTCAAGGGTTTGAGATTACTGATAGGGAGGGGAATAATCTACAATTTAAGATGATGCGTAAAGAACCAGAGTGATTTTGGGGAAAAACATTTAATTCACTACCACCATTTACGAGGTAGGTCAGTGAGCTGAATGCATGAATAAATATAATCTGATTTTAATAAGCTTTGCCCCTCCCTCTCACACCCCCACCATCTTCCTGGCTACCTCCTCCCCCCATCAGTGTAAGGTTTGGGGGGGTTGGTCCATCTGGCCATTACTCATTGTCCATGGCAACTCCTCAGTGAGAAAGAGGGATTGTTGCGGTCTCTCCTTCCTGCCGCGTGATGTCCAGCTCACAGGAGACAATTCTCTTCCTCCCTGTGAGTCCCTCAGGGCCATGCATTGCTTCAGCCATGTCCCTCACTGATTCTAGGTCTCTCTCCCCTCTCGCATGGGGTTCTGCATGTACAGACTCATCCTGGACGGTCTTGCTGCCATCGATTACCTCAACTGGCTTCAGGGAAATGTCCTGCTCCGGCAGTCTTTTCCCTCTCTGGGACTCTTCTGCCCCTCTTTCTTCTCAGGGTGGCAGTTCTTTGTTCTCCTCTCACCTCCCCTTCCTCTAACATTTAAACTCCCACACATTAAAGACAGGACAGCTCAAAACAAGACAAACCCAAAAGAGGGAGATAGAACAATGGATTCACCTCTTAAAAACCTTAATTGTAGAGGCATTTTTTGTCTTGGCCCTGGCCAGATGCAGGTCCATCTCCTACATGCGAGTGGAGGAGGCTCTCGAATCTTCACACAAATTTACCCACACTTTTTTACAAAAAGTTCCACCAAACTCAAACCCATGCCATGCAGACAAACTTCTGTTCTTGGAGGGCAGCAGAGCACTGGAAGAGGCTGCCCAGAGACGTGGTGGAGTCTCCATCCTTGGAGACATTGAGAATCCACCTGGAGACCGCCATGTTAGGGGGCCAGTTAGCTCAGTCAGTTGAGCGTAGCGCTAACAATGCCAAGGTCGCAGGTTCGATTCCCGTTCAGTCCCCATGTGTTGCCTGATCTAGTCAAGAGGTGGCTCCCTGGCGGCAGGGAGGCTGGATTAAAATGATCTCTAAGGTCCCTTCCAGCTTAGACCATTCTATGATTCTACGATTGCTTATAAGCCTATTTATGGATGCATATGGATGCATATTTATGTGGATGCATAGATCAAGGGTTTCTTTAGGGGGCTGGTTAGCTCAGTGGTTTGAGCACAGTGCTGACAACAATGGCAACACCGAGGGCGCAGGTTCGATTCCTGCTCCGTCCCCATGTGTTGCCTGGTCTAGTCGAGAGGTGGCGTCCCTGCCCATGACAGGGAGGTTGGACTAGATGATCTCTGAGGTC
>NW_009725450.1:2025-3528 GCF_000703405.1 Apaloderma vittatum
CAGAGGTTCCTTCCAAACCCTAACATTCTGTGATTCTGTGAAGCAGTAAGAAAGGTGGGAAGGGAAGGGCAAGGCAAGGCAAGGCAAAGAAAAGTAAGTGAAGCCTGGCGCAGCAACTCAGGGAATGGTGTAGATGTCTTTTGATGTTCATGAGTTAGTTGTTCTCCGTCCACAGGTATTCCTTGCCTTTTCTTCATACAGTGCTCTTGTGGAACAACTATGTGTGATGAAACAAGTAATTTGCAGGCAGTATGTGTGATTGCCCTGGTCACAGTGTACCTGTACACAGTGGTAAAGAGCTGGCTGCTCGGGAGGTGCAAAGTGGTGCAAGCCAGCTCAGAACCACTTGTTGAGCAAATTGCATCCAACCCAAAGAAATTCTCATAAGGAAATAGAGTTGTCAAGATGCTTGCCTGCTGCTCTGCTGAGCTGGGAATCTCCCATCCACTTTGTGGGGATAGTAACTGAGGAGTTAAGGAATGAGAAGGCATGGAGAAGTCCTGAAGAGGACGAGCTATTCTATTGGGGAATCACCACGAAAATCCATGGCTGATCAATTTTATGCTATGGATAGATGTTCTCTGTGGAACGTTATTGATGGAAAGGAAAACAAAAACATTTATTCTGTACTACACATCAGCAAGTGATGTCTGGCCACTTGCCAGGAAGAACGACTTCATTATATGCAGTGGCTGCTCCAGAAGACAACTGTAAATAACAAAAGTCCCCTTTCCTCCTCCTTTCTCTTAGCTTTCATAGCTGAGCTGGTGTGACTCCTTAGGTCAGTTTGAGTGAGATGGTCTGTCTGTGTTCCCATCCAAAATTCTGTCCACTTCTAGCCTCATATTGGAGGGGAATGTTGGAGAGACAGCCTTGATACTGTGTGAGCCTTGGTGCTCAGCAGTAGCCTAAACTCTGCTGCGTTATCAACCTTTTTGACTACCACTGCAATGCCTACTACTAGGCTATGGAGAGAATTAGCTTTAAGTCAGTCAGACACAGAATTCTCATGTGAGCAGAAAGGCCTGGGGAAAACGAGGTAGAGCTGAATGTTCCAAGAAGTGCTGGATGGAGAAGAAGAGGTCAGGACCAGGACTGGCATCATCACACAGGAGAAAAGCAGCACTGCTCAGCTGAATGGGTACTCTGAAAAAGATGCTGGTATGCCCAGAAAAGTTCCCCAGGGAGCCTTTTGGTCTGATGGGGATGACTGTGAGTGTTGTGTGCTTGTCCCCTAGTTTGCCTCCTTCTACCTGAGAACTGCAGGGGCAGTAATGGCCACTGTCAGCAGGTTCTCACCTGGCTGACTTTAGGTATGTGGTTCCACTTGGGCAGCCTGGCCCAGAGTTGTGCAAGGGGTAAACATTTACAAGTGACAGCCTGTAAGGACATTCAGGGCCACCGTCCCTAGTCTGCACACGACCAGTCAAGCACTTGGGTGTCTCCTGCTGGACCAATGTGTTGAATGTGTTTCTTATAGTTGGTTGAACAGAGGCAGCTCTG
>NW_009725451.1:0-26630 GCF_000703405.1 Apaloderma vittatum
CCCCTCCCCACCCCTGCGGATTTTGCTGCCTCCGTGTGAGAGATCTTACAAGCTTGTTATTACACTGAGGTGCGGAGGTGTCTGCAGTAGAACTGGTGTGTCAGCACGCGTTCTTTGTCTTTGAGACTTCCTTAAGCTGCTTATACTGAGCACATGTTCAGCTCCTTGCTTTGCCAAAGTGCTGCGGGCGTGTTACAGACTGGCCAGAGCCTGACTCCAGTTTCATTGTTCGGGCTAGGAGCATATGCTGTTTACTGGGTGGAAGCTCCCGCCACCTTTCCCCTTTTTGATAACCTCTCTCAGCATTGGAAATTAGTGTTTCACACATCTAGGTGAAAGTAGGCATTAGCAATAAAAATGCTTGTAGCTTTTTCTGCCGTTGCTGGTACCACTCCAGCTACACTTTCTTCAAAGAGTGGTGCATGTAGGTACAGTAAAAATCAGAACATAGCAGCCACCATGTCTATAAGGTTACTGTCTTCGAAATCAGAAAAAAAAGTAACCAAAAATACACAAAGAAGGTTTGTTAGAACACTAAAACAACTTAAGTAAATGAAACTATTTGTGCTCTGTAAAAGAGCTAAGCAACATGGGTCTGTATATGAGAAGGTCTGAGAAAAAGGTTTCATGAACAAGCCAGAACTCCAATGAATTCACATGGCAGAAAATGTTCAGCAAGCTGAAAACACATCCGTGATCATTCTTGATTGGTAAAGGCAAGCTATGACTAATTATATCTTCCTGACTTTGCTGACAGTCCATTTTGGGAGGGAAGCCTTCCTCCCACTTGCCGTTGCACTGTTCTCCAACCATCTCTGTAATTAGCTTGCCGGAGTGCAGCAGACCTCCCTAACTATCACTTGGCGTTACAGCTCATAATGCCGAGCAGCTTACCAAGAAGCTAGGATAAAACAACTTCTAATATAGTTGTCCATGCTGTAGACTGGTTTTGTACTGGTTTCAGCCTAAAAATGCAAGTGAAACAGTTAGCTGGGCTGATGAACAGTGTCTTGTACTCCTCGGGAGTTTAGCCATCTTAGATATTTATGTGGTCTCCAATATTGTAGTATCTGAGAGAACCACAACCTTTGACTTCCGTATTGGCACAGTACCAGAGTGAAATGAAGGAATTTTTATAATTGCAATTTAATAGATAAAGTTCATGCTATCAGGGTTATGCTTGCATCTGTTCAAGAGGGGCTGTGATCTGTAAATGTTATGTCTTTGCAAGCTGTTGTTGCTGACTGGCAGACAGAGCTCAGCTTGTTTGAGCTACTGCCTGCTACAGCCTTCCCCTCTTCTATTTCTGTCTCTTTCCTTGTGCCTGCCCTTATGCGCTTTCCAATCCCTGTTATTAGGAACTATGGTCATGGATTACCACATACACCCCGTTCAGCTTAGTTCTATTTTGCCCTGGTTTTCCATAGAAATGTGGTATATATGATCACATTGCCAGTCTGTGCATATATGGTTTTAGACCTATGACCTCTGTGCTAAAAAAATTTTAACTCATTGATCCATTTCTCATATGGGTCCTTACAAAGACTGCAACTACAGAAAAGGCTTCACTTGCCTTAGCCATCAAACTTAAGCAATCACAACAGACACAAACCTATAGGAGACTAAACTGTTGTAGTTTTAATGTGCATGGTATTGTTAATTTAAATATATCTGTTAGGAGAAACAGTTGACTCTGAGGTACTTATATATCAATAGTGCAAGACAGCCCCTGCCTTCATCTGTCATTCATGATTTATAATATCATTGTTACAATTTTAGCAGTGGCTTGTTGAGACTAGCATAAAATAAGAACCAGTTGAAGTTATGTAAGATAGATTCAGGTCACATAGCTTTTAGACTGAGGAGAAATAGTACAGCAGTTTGATTTTCATGTGACAGGAACTAGTTAAGAATTTGTTGCCAAAGTTCTGTAGGTAGGTGAAAAAAATCCAGTATTTCTTCCAGCAAACCTGGCTTATAACCTTAGAGGTAGTAAAAATGAGAAGAAGGGAAGGAAAAGAAGTCTTGTGGACTGAATGTTTGCCTTGTTAGTGGTTTTTTATATTCTAATATCATAAACTGGAGTATAGTCAAAATGGATGGTTAGATTGAGGTGCCAAGGTCTTGCTCTGCAGTAATCATCCTTTTAGCAGCTAAAATAAACCTTCTTTCTTATGACTCAGAGACAAACAGTGTGTTGGGTAACAACTTGGGGAGGCATCTAGCAGGTTGGAAGTGAGGAATGCTAACACTTGCTCTCCCTTTAGACTTTTTCAAGCACAGAGGTCACTCCTTGACTGCAGCACAATGTCACTGTCTTAGAGGATTGTGTGGTCTCACGGGCTAGACAGCTGGGAAGTGTGCCAAAAGTAAGTTGACCAGCTCCTTCTGCCACATGGGACCTTAGTGCAGGAGACAGGTTAGAAAACAGAGTTACAAACCTTGCTGCGGAGGAGTGGGAAATGGAATCTAATTGCATTTACATGCAGGTGAATATGTTTTCTGAGATGAGAGGATGGGAGATTCACACCATCTGACAAACACCCCTGGAGCATGTGCACACCCATCACTTCCCTGATCACCTAATTATAATCCTCACACCACGCTCTCAAAAATAAATCGATCTTCTGGTTTTAGCAGGATTGAGATATGTTTGGTTTGACTGATTTAAAAAAATCTCTTCATATCCTAATGAGCAAAATCTTGCATATGCCTTAAATGCTGCAAAATGTCATCTGCTCTTTAGAGCAAAGTGCAGGATAAGATACTGCCTGAGCCACACAGTGGTTCTCAGTACCTCTGCTCATACAGGATGTAATGCTTTATTCATGCTTTTGTAGGGACTTCTGTGATATACTGATGGCAATTACTGTACATGCACGTTGCATTTTATCTCTAAATTCATGAGTGTTAGTAGGAAAAACTGATTATGTCCCACCACTTACTGGAAACAAGACCAACCATTTACCCTTCATTTGCACTAGGACGCTCAAGCTTTGAAACACCCTCTGGAGATTTATCAGTGTTTATTGGAGAGAAAATACATTTGGGAAAAAAAAAACAACAAACAATGCACAAACAATTCACTTCCATTGATTTTTTGTCCATTATTCATTTCTTTATCTTTTGGATGTTTCATTTGATTTTTATTCCAAATGTGTTCTGTTTGTTATTATTAATCATGCATTTGTATTGTTGTGTTTTGTGGAGGCCCTAGTCAAACCTGGGGCCACTCTGTGCTGAATGGTATGCCGAACTCAGATTGCAGTACACGCTCTAGAGAGTTTACCAAATAGCTGGAAGGTGTAATCATGCAAGCTGCAGAAAGCCTCCTGCAAACCAGTGAAAAAACTGGGATGTGCGTAATTTTCGGTGAGAATGGCGGTCACACCACATGTTGCAGAAGGTATCACCTCAAGGCCTGAAAAATAGATTGAAAACTGATGCTTATTATGCTAAACAGGCTTCATTTTTATTAGTGATAATGATGAGATTCTGAAATACATAGAACTGGACTCTTACTAGCTCTTTAGTTTCCTTCTTTGTCTGCTGTCTTTCTTTTGTCTTTGTCTACCTGAGCTTTTCTCGCTACCAAAACCTACTTAAAAATCGGATAGTAAAAGAGTATTTGCCATACTCATATACACATTTCTTGTTATACACCATCCAACAGCTTCTCACAGAATAGACTGAAGTTGATATGCAAGCCACAATAATTGGATTTCCATAATCAGTGATGGCAAAGCAAGAGATGTGCTTCCTTGCATGAAATAGGTGGCGTGGAAACACAGCAATGACAGCAACATGCTGTTCCTGCCCTGACTTTCCTTGTTCCTTGAGCTGCCAGATCTTCATGCAGAGGTGAGGAAAGCCCTGTGTTCTGTCAAGAGAGCAGAAGATGGGAGCTGGGGGCAAAGATTTTTCCTTGCTGCTAGCAGGAGAGAAGGAGACTGCCCTGGGGCAG
The DNA here is from genome assembly GCF_000703405.1 of Apaloderma vittatum. Taxonomy (NCBI): domain Eukaryota; kingdom Metazoa; phylum Chordata; class Aves; order Trogoniformes; family Trogonidae; genus Apaloderma; species Apaloderma vittatum. Next base: position 3,965 of record NW_009725451.1, read on the forward strand.
CTGCAGTGGGGACTGACACATAACAAGGTGCTGCGAGGTCTCTGCCTGTTCTGTGATGAGGGAAATTCCCCATCAGCACATGTGTGGGAAAGCTGGAGAGCACACAGCAACTTGGTGCTTCTGGGAAGCCTGGTGAGTTTGACGAGATGAAATAGTCACATCCAGCAGGAACAAAGTGCAAACTATGATTTTGAAGGAGGTGTTAAATAGGTCCTGCCCAGGACTCATGGCAGAAAATACACGTATATCAGGGATGAGGAGAAGTGACATAAGACTCGCAGTTAGGGTGAGGAGGCCTGCAGACAGACGTCTGTTTGTGGGATGTTCCAGCACCTCAAGAAACGAAGACAAGATTGGTGGTGATCTAGGCCAGAAGGTTAAACCTTACAAAGCTGCTGATGAAGTCTGGGGGCTCACAATGCAGGGCAGCCTGTGGCCATTACATTTAGATAAACTAACTGGGAGACACAATTAAGATCTCAAATTTAACCACACAAAATAAATTGTTTTGTCTGTCTGACCTTTATGTAGCTATGTAGATTCCCTGCCCATCCACAGGGAAAATCTCTCACTCTGATCACCAAGGCATATCAAAAAAGGAGTATTACGTCCTTGTAAATCACACGTCATTTCGATTAACCTTTAGTTCAGTCCTTGAAAGGGTCTTGTTTTGTATACAGTTTGTTGTTACTGATGATACTGTGTCACTGATGCTTTTGGTGAGGGTATAATCACCCGCTCTGTGGTTGCATTCCTTGGTAAATGCTCTTCATAATCTGTCAGTGTAGAGAAAGATACCAAACCCAAACCACTGCTGATGATGGCAACTTTTTGCCTTGGCTGCTGCTACTTGCACTGCTGACATTTTCCTACCACGAAGTACTTTATTAAATTATCCCCCCCTTTTATTTTTTTTGCCACAGAACCCATTCTGTGAGCAGTGTGCACAGTGCAGGATGGTTCCTAAATGAGCAGTTACTCAATATATTGATCTCTCCTCAAAGTTCAGTGTGGCACTGTGCCTACTTTGCTGCACACTTCAACCTCTGCTTTAAAAGTTATTAACTTCCCCAGTGCCCTTTCTGTGGCATCTGAATGCTTCACAAACAATAATGACTTTTGAAAAAACAGTTGTTATATCCACCCTGTAGATTAGAATGTGAGGCAGAGAATGATTCAGATGGAGAATCTGTTTGTTGTGGGGCTCAGTTAAGCTACACAGGCTCTTACGGGAACTTGCCTGTACTGTAATAGTAGCTGCGTTCAGTGCCCGTTGGCTGTTCAGTTCAGTCACAGCTGCGAGTCTGTCTTTTCGCAAATTTGGCACCAAGATTTCAATTCAAGTAGTCAGAATATGAAGAGCAGACAGCTGACCACAAATTATGAAAAGTTTAAGTGATCAGCTGATTGTTACATTCTAATTCTTTGGCAGGGGCTAGGCAGGATTCCCAGGAGAGCACTTAGCTATGAGACAGTTCTTTCTCTTTCTGGAATTTCTTGCCTCATGCTGCCCGCACCTTCCAAGTGCTGCAGCATGATGAGCAAAGGTCAACATAAGGACAATACAGGTTTTTTTTAAGGTATTTCCCTGATTTATATCCAGATCAGGTTCATCCTGTAAGTTATTTATGTGCTTAGACCCTGCTATGACCCAGTTGGATCTGGATGTTGTAAAGTACAGTTACTGATTTTAAAAATGGTTATCCATTGGGCCTAGATACAGCTTTTGAAGTTACATAGCACTGGCTGAATTTGTTGCACTGACTAGAATTCGTCTGTGTGCTTAATATACAGATAAACGAACTAACTGGAAGCTCATGCTAGAAGGATGGTAATAGATGAATAGTTGAATTGTCTCCCTCCATATCACTGTGGAAATGCAGGTGGCAGAAGGAGTGAACTGGAGACCACGTGGACCAGTAAAATCACTGAGCAGAATTGGTTCTGTTTAGCTCAAACCAGGACATTTTGGTGTTTATCTCCTGTGTTTCTTGCATTAATATATAGATATCTGAGATGTTCAGGGAATTGACTCACTGTCCTCCAGGAGTTCCTTAGGACCCTTACGAACACAAAGCAAAGATACCATCCACCCTTCTTGACAAGCTGGACAAACATTTACCCAGTAGTTTGTAGAACAGTATTTCAGAGAGCCCAGGTCCTTCTGCTGCTACCATTTATACAGACAAATGCTCATTTCCAAGATGCATCTCTCACTTTCTTGCCCTTAATTCGAAACTGGAAGAAGAAAAAGTACAAGTTGAATTCCCTGCTGCCTCACCCTTTGCACCTTGCAATTCCTTCTGATCCCTTCAGGCTCTCTTTTAGCAGTGTCCTTGGCATTCACGTGGATAAAGAGCATGAGGAAATAATCAGGGAACTGGCAGGGCTTCCTCATCTCTTCCAAGGAACTTGAATGCCCTTTTGGAACATTAGGATGGAGTATAACCATGGATCTGCAGAGTTCAGAAGTTCATACCATGCTTTCTTTCCTCCATGGAGATTGTGTGTCTCACGTCTTTTGGGGAATGTGGTTTCCCTTCCTTCACACTCAGTGCTAAATCCTTGCTTGCTGCCTGGACTCTGGTTTTTTGACTTCAGAAGCAGCTGACTTCTTGGAAGAACAGCTTATTCACCTCCAGCTGCTGATGTTTCTGTAGACTACTCCAGCCAGCATGCTGATCTTAATAAAGGGTTTTAGAAGCAAAAAAAAGTTATTAGAAGCTCCTGTCCTGTCATACTCTCAGACTGTTCATGAAGACCCAAGTCCCAGAAAGCAGAAAGCTGTGAAACATTGACGGAGCATTTTTTGCCTCAGAAGGCCTCTGACTGGAAGGTGCATGAGAAATCAGCGTTGGCTGTACCAGGGCTGGGACTAACCCAGGTTTTGCTTGTTGGCAGTAGTGGTGCTGATTGTGCCAGGGAGATCTGCAGTTCCACACTTAGCCACAAAGCATTTCAGGGATAAATGAAATATGATCAACAGATTTTGGTTAATGAGCAGCAGTTAATGAAAATCTATGACTCCTACTGTGAGATCTGAGACAACGTCAAGAGTGTCAGCAAAGTTTCCTCTTAGAAGAGAAAAAGGAGGAGAACTGGATGGAAAATCACGCAAATATTGACACTCAAATTCTGATGAGTCTTTGAAATGTGAAGGTAAGATCTGAGGAGGTCATGTATGAACTTTTATACATTGTAGTGGGGTCCTACTGTTTTCAGGGAATAACTGCTGGGGGTGAGGGACTGTATCCTCAGGTCATCACAACCAAGGATTAGCATTTGCTGCACTGGCCTGCCGCGTATATAGAATGCGTAGTATGCACATATCCTTTGCAAAGCATTCAGGTAAATGGACAGAGTTACAGCAATTACCTGCATGAGATGGTTGCCTTGGAAGCCACTTTTAAATAGAAGTAAACTTAAGCTGTGTCAGATACAGTTCTATGCCATCTGACGATTCAAGGGTCTTTGGAGGCAGAGCATAGGTGCAGATCTTAACAGATAAAGTCAAGCCTGAGTGCTGTAAACTGAAATGGATAGAACATCACAGTGGTTTAAATTAATAATTTGTTGAAAGTCTGGTTTTGCTTATGTTTCAAGCTTTTGATTGCCTTCCTTTTTGCCTTTGAAGTTAACTTTCATTGTACACTGATCTTTGTTTTCTCTCAAGCACTTTCATCCTCTGCCTCAGGCCATGCCAGGTACATGGGAGGAGATCTGTGCAAAAGACTTTTTTCAAATCCCTCCTTAAAATGAACTTCTGCTGTGAGTAATGGTGTGCTGCTACCACTTGCCGTGCTGCATATGGCATTTGCCTTGTTATTCCTCACTTTTCTCACCACATTACATTTATTTTTGGCTCAGGCTCTGTCATTTAAAAATAAAGGAGCCTGATGTGCCAGAAGGTGTTGCCTTGGTAAGATCAGTTTTGCTTCTGTAGACCGGTGCAGCTGCCTGGGGATGTCAAAGCACAAGCTACTTGTGAAAGTGGTGTTTCAGGGTAAAGACAGGCCTCTGAAGCTTTCTTGGGACAGTGACTCCACCAATTCCTTTTATGATATTGGAGAACAAAAATGAATTTATGTCAGATCCTGATAATTTTCTCTCTTGATGGTGTCTGATTCTCTCTGTACTTCACTTTCTAGGCAGTTGTTTCATTTGGCCCATTTAGTCTATAGGTAGCTTATGCAGTACTTTGCGTGTAGAAGTATGGATAGTGTATAGTCTTTTGGCAGAACATCTACTGGCAGTCCCTACTCTGCTGAATTAAACCTGTGCTCTGAAAATACCAGTCCAGGATTAGGCCCTGTGAGTGAAAGTCTCTTCTCAGTGCAATGAAGCTAGCGCACTGCTATTAACTTGACTCCAAGAGTGGTACTGATTTTTACTAAGGTGTGGGGCATTTCTTTGCTGCATTGGTAGAATTCCCTTTCAGTCTGTAATTCTCTGTGAGCAAACTTTGGATATGAAAATGAGCATTGCAGGCAGAAGACAAAGATGCCGAAGATCACCCACTGAAAAGAATGAGCTGGCTCTGGACTGGGCCCCAGGTTTACACCATCCTCCAGAGCTGAATGTGGCAATTACTTTGTAATGCCTACCCACAACAGAGGAAGAAACCAAAAGGTTATGTGTTCTTGGGATTGGATGAAAAAAAATAAAATGAGTGGGGTGATTTTAAAAGTAGGTACAGTGCAGTTATCCAAATTGGACGAATCAGGGCACTAAGACTTGCTTGCTTTTGCAAGAATGCCTCCAGCTAATGACTACCAGCCATTGGGATCAGTTTTGTGTCTTGTCCAGAATACAGTGTGTTGAACAATCATGCCATGGGCTATCTCCTCCCTCTGTCTGGGTTGGCCCAGTGCCACTGTCTTCAGTTGTACAATGCCAGCTCATACCATCTGGGATTCTAGGCTATCATTTGCTTGTTCATCAGATTCCAAGGGAAAAATATAAATAGCACTTAGCTTTCTTACTGCTCCCTACAGAAAAACTAAGAAGTCTCATATTCATTTAAATAGAAGGAAAAAGTCAAATATTGTTAAAGGAAAAGTCCTGAAATTTTAGTGTCTCGAGGAAAGCGGCAAAAAGCCAATATTATCACACTGAAACTGATAGGGATATTATCACTGACTGGTGGATGTAGGACGGATCCCCATATTGAAAGAATGGCCCTTTATGAAAGCAGAATAGTTTTCAGAGGAATTCAGCATTTCATTGCTTCTACCAGTGTTAGCAATATGTTGATTATTTTTATAATTGTAAATAAATGCAGCAGCCAGCTTGGACCTGTACCATATATAGAAAGAACTTGCAAAATGCTCAGCCCTTCTCAAAAGCAGTTACTTTGCACTGGAATAGCTCTGGCCAGAAACAGAAAGCAGCAGAATTTACCATTGCCCCTGCACTACCCAGGAAGCCACATTAAGTCTCTGCTGGGTTAGACTGCCTGCCAGGAGCCCAGCACGCGCGAGAGCAGGCTTACAGCATTGCACCTCTCAGAGGTTCAGACTTTGAACTGGGAATTTGCTGGCATCTAGCTGTGCCAGGACAGCTGGAGGAATCCCACCTTAGAGTCACATAAAATAATCTCTGTATTCCAGCTCTTAAACCAGTTGACTCTACTGTTTGATCTTATGTATACAGTATATATCAATCAAAAGCATAACAGAGAATATCATTTGCCCCAGGTTGCAAGCAAGTTTTAAGTTGTTTTTCATGCTACTTAAGTGGATACAAATCTTACCCTTCAGGAGAACAAGACCAGAGCGAAGTCACTGTATACCCAGCCACATGTACGTAACTGCATCTGCTCTGTGTTGCACAATGATTTAGTGCCATCTACAGTGTGAAATGGGTCTCGAAGAACAAAAAGCTGTCAAAGGTTTAAATTACACGCAGAACAAATCTGCATGCACAAAAAAAGTACCTTGTTATTTTAAAACAATGAAAGGCATGATAAAAAGCAAGAATAAATTAAATTAAAAGCTCAGTATGTATTAAAACAGCAACAGAAAATTTAATGTTGTTTAATAAGATTTGTGCTTTTGAATATGCTTGATTCCAACATAGATCAATATATGCATTTATCAGCTTGCTTATTTTTGCTATTGTTGATAAACTGAGGTTGAAGTAAATTAAAAGACTCACCTGCCGTCTTTTTTAATAATGTTTACACAACGGCATACCAAACCTTCTCTGGGTCCTCTGATGTCGTTGGTACGACTCACCTACCTTTCTGGAGGAGACAGCCAGGACTCTGTTAAGTACATTCCATTTTGCGAAGCTTTCCTTGTTAGTGCAGTAATTCAAAACACAGGAGCACATCACCCTTTTTAAAATCCCATGCTCTTGATGAAAGCATATGAACATTTTACTGTCCTTAACTTGCCCACCTAGGAAGTTCTCTCCATTATCTTTTCTCTTACCTGCTCTTCAGGCAGTAAATCAAAAGGTTGTTTGGGTTTTTTTCCCCACATGATGATAAACTGAATCATTCACTTCTTTCTCCCTTTGTACAGTCTCATAGCAAGAGGGTTGAGTCTAGTTGCTCTTCAGCCTTTATCTGTCATAAATACAATTTAGGATGCGGAATGGATTGCTGACAATTTGATGCGACTCATCCTAAACTGTCACACAAATCTGTAGTCGGGCTCTGAGTCATTGCAAGGGCAGTGTCCCAATCTCTGCAGTACCTGAGTGCCCAGGTGGAGCCTCTGACAATGATCTCTGAGAGATGCTGATGGAGAATGATTTCTCTATTTTCCATTAATGATATTTTAAATATTAAATGTATTTGAGATTAGGAACTGAAGCAGCAGGCTCTCATCTCAAGATCCCTCAAAACCTTCCTCACTGCTCTCCTCTTCTTTCCTCTTCATTATTTGTATTCCTCCTCAGTATTTCTGAGTCTCTGCAGTTAGACCTATTGTTTTCTTATGTCACTGATACTGTATTTACTGTTCCTATGGTAATACACTGACAAAATCAAAAATGTATTTTCTCCTTGTGTATACACACTATGCAGAGCAGGCTTATTAAATTTTGAGGGAATAATTGCAGAAATACAATGCACCAGCCTTTCCTTCCTGTAAATTCATAAATAATTAGAAATACCAGTTTTTATGTGGCAAATTGCAGAGAGCCCACAGCAGTTGTGAAAGCCTTGCTGATTTTCTGAGCTTGGCAGTCGTCAGGCATAGATTCATCCCATCAAGCGTCAGTACTTAACCAAGATATCGTTGTTAAGGAGCACAGAGGGAGAAAGGCATCTGCATGGTAGATTCATATCTTAGGTGCACATTGGCAGGAAGGTCTATACAATGAAGAAATCAAAAATGATAGAAAGAATCTATGGCATCCATGATCCTAACTTAGATACCTCAATAAAGTCTGGGGATTAATCCACTGGAGGTTGAAGTTGAGAGGAAGGAAGCATTTTTTTTTTCTCCAGAATAAAAACAATTGTAGAATTGCGAAGAAGAAATTTGTTACATCTCTGTTCAAAACCACAAGAATTATTTAGCTGTTTTTCCTAAAAGAAGTATTCTGTGAAAGAAGTACCTGCCTTCGATTTTTCTTCTGCACAGAAACAACCTGCAGTATATCAAATACCAAGTAAATGCTCAAGGCAAAAAGATATCTGTAATTATGTTGTAAATTGTTTGTTTATTCAAAATGCCACGATGCCTTGTGTGCTATTAAGCCCGCTTTTACAATGCTCTTGAGCAACCGTGTATTCTGCGTTACAAACATGCCACATCTGATTCCAGCGTTTGGTTCCTTTCTCTGATACACTCTTGTAATTCAGGAGCGACTTGACTGTAAAGTTCATGAGCTTTCCCACTTTAAAATCCGAGGGAGGCTCAGCTCTGCAGCCCCCAGGTGGCAGCGTTTGCGCTGCAAAGCCCCGCAAAGCCCCGGTGTGCGGGGCACCGGCAGCAGGGCCCGGGAGGTGCCGGCAGTCACTTCGGCCAAGTGCTGTTGCTGCCTTCAGAGAACCACTTCCAGCCTGTTTTCCCAAAGGGCTTTTAAGAGCCTGTATAGCTTAAACAACCATTTCAGTAAGGTTCAGAACAAAACAAATGAATTGATGTTAAAATACATCCAGATTGGATCAATCCTAGAAAGGCTAGAGTAGTTTCTGTTTGCAAAATTGAAACGTGTGTTCTTCTGTATCTGAAGAAGGGGCTAAGGGGCAAATGATCACCAAATCTTCTATATTCTACTAGACTTATTGAGCTGCAATTTATGGAAAAAAAATATTCCTCATGTCAGGGACACTTATAAATAGGAAGTATATTTAATTTTATTGGAGGTAGATTTTCTGATGTGTCCAAGCAGTAGAAAAAGAATAGATTTTCTTCCAAATATAAAAAATGATGGAAAAAAATTATAACATTAGTAATTGTCCTTGGTCTATTTTTTCTCATTAAAACAAAAATAATAATTAAAAAAACCTTCCAAAAACAATGTAATTGTGGTTACTTCTTTTTCAAATTAGATACTTAAATTGCACTGTATTTCTACTGGTTAAATACCACCATCAGTACAACTGTCCTAAATTTACATTGCTGTAAGGCTTCTGTTTTGAATTCCACATCCTGAATCTTTTATGACAGTGATAGTTCAGAAACTAGTTTACTCTGACTGAAATGTTTTCATCTGTGAAAAAGCAAAGGCAATCTTTCTAGAGTTTGATTTGTGAGAGTATTACTAAATATAGATAGATCAGAACAAAAGTGGTTAAAAATTCTCTTTCCAATTATGTCATTGGAGTAATTTTATCAGGACTAAAAAAATTTGCAGATTAGTAGATTAATGATAATGATTATTAGTGATAATAATTATTATTAGTAGATTAGTAGTGTAGATTAGCGATAATGAGTGATGGTTTTCAGAGAAGTTTCAACATGTGTCAGTCCTGTATGTTTCATTCTCTTTAAAATAAGGATTTCAGTTTCAATGTCCAAGGAAGGTAAAGATTCTCTGTGCAATAGGCTTGGTTCCCCAGGTGGTGCTCTGAAATCGAGTACCACAGAAGTTATGGCCCAGCATTAACTTCTTCCCTGCAGAAGCAGATGAGGAAGAAATTGAACTACAGCATCACAGGATCACTGCTGTCACTACATATTTTAATTGAAAGTGCTTTGCTCCAGCACTGATGGGGATGTTATAACCTGTATCACTGTAGCAGTGGCTAGAGAATCTGTCCTCCCAGATAAGACTTACTCTGGGTTCCTGTGTGACCTACTCTGCGTGATCCTGCTCTGGCAGGGGGGTTGGACTAGATGGTCTTTTGAGGTGCCTTCCAACCCCGAACAGTCTGTGAGTGTGAGCAAATAAGAAGAGGCCTCACAAACTTTAAGATTATTCCAGTGGTAGCACTCTAAAGAGCAATACTTTAAAAGCGGGACTTGGAAAGAGAGAAAGAGCAAGGAACCATCCTATGGGATCAGGTATGTTGGGAAAAATACAGCAAAATAAGGTAGCACTCTGCAAATAAGGTAAGTACTCTGCAAATTATTTGCACTCTGCAAATAAGGTAGCAGAGAAGAAGTAGCTGCTGGATAAACTGTGCCAGGAAAGCTTTGCAGTCCTCCTGCCACCCTGAAGGGACCAATGAAAAACCTGGGAACAGCAAAAGCCTTTTCAAATTCAATCTAACGTGAGAAAACTCATAGTGTTCAGAAGTACATAGTGTCTAGAGGGCTGGTAACGCAAGCGTAAGTGTGGCTGGAGCAGGCTGAGCATCCCCAGGCACTAAATGAGACACAGGCTGAGTGAGGTGCAAACGGGCCAGTGCTGAGCTAAGAACGGCTGAGCCTCTTGGGGGGACTTGGACAAATACTCTTTGCTGCTATGTGAAAATACATAGACTGCTTGTAAATGCCAGGGTGCAGCACTGTTGATAGCAGGTGTCCTGGTTTGAGCTAAACTAAACCAATTCTGTTCAGTAATTTTTACTTTCCAGCTCAGTCTCTTCTAAGAGGCTGCACTTTCTGAAGTTAGCAGCATGTTTTTGCAGACAGTGTGTGCTACTGGCAGTGGTAACACCTGATGTTTACAGTTACTGCCAGGGATTGGGATGCAGAAAGGCTCTTGCTTTACTTATTCCTACAGTGACCAAGGCCACTGCTGGCTCTGTGTGCTACGCTGGGGGTGCTGGGAAGAAAGAGGGGTCACAAGGGAGCAAAAGATTGCACCTCCGGGGGGTAACAGACAGGACAGGTGACCAACGAGAGTATTCCATCCCATACACATCATATTCAGTATAAATTGATTGATCACGAGAGTTTAGGCGTCTTTCCTCAATGGCCAGCATCCAAGCAGGGCTCCATCCAATCTCCTGCTTTTGATCACGATCCTGAGTTCCCAAGTCCAGCTCCTGTGTCCAGTCGCTGCCACCACTGAGCCTGGGGCTTCCCCAGTGCCTCCTGCTCTGCAGCATCAGTGGGGATTTCTATCGGGAGGCACTCGGGTCCAATATCGGACTTATATATAGTTATATATAGTTATTTATTTTTAGCATTTCACTATTATTTCTATTATTGCTTTATTAAAGCTATTTTAGTTTTCTTTTCTAACCTGTAAGTCTCTCTGTCTCATTCCCTTTTCTTTGCTGTTTGGGAGGGAAGAGAGGTTAGAGAATGTCTGTCTGTATTTTAGTGGCCGCCCCAGCCCTAACTTGCAACAGATTTATTGGCACCCAGAATGGTGATGGTAATGGGGAAGGGTGGTTTGGACTCTACAGCTGAGGAGTTGAGAAGTTTGCTGGAAAAATACTACTGTATCTGATTTTCCAGTGAATGTGCAGAAAGCTGGAAGATAATTGCCAGCCCTAGTAAGATTAATGAGAGCTGCTGTTGCTATTGTAGGGCAGATATTTGTTTTAATACAGGAATTAATGCTAGTGATGTCTGTGCAGAAGACAGCTGGAAAATGAAAGGAGAATCTCAGTACAATTTTATAATTTTCTAACCCTAACAGCTGTAGAGAAAAATAAAGTTCGCACAGAAAGCATGAAACCTGAAAGCTAAGTACCTAAAATAAGTAGTAGAACTTTGAAAACTGTTATTTTAAAATAGCACATGTCTAGAACAATCTCTTGGTATTAGAGAGTCTGTCTCAGGGAGTTTGTTTGCTTAGGGTTATCTACTGCGTGCTTAGCTGCTATTGCCACAGCAGATGAATGTAAAACAGTCTTTTGCTCTCCGGTTACTTTAGATACACCTCTCAGACATCTTTATTTCTGGACAGATTCTGTACTTATTATAGACAGGCAGCATATTTAGTATTAGGGGAGCATTTAGAGGAAAAAAACCTTGTTGCCTCTTCTTCCATAAAATTGAGCAATTAAATTTACTGAGATAACAAAACAGCACCATTGGTAAAACATGTCAGACGTGTCTATTTAATCACTGATCCACTATTATTTGTTTGTGTAGACTGCTAACTCTTCGCTCTTCACACCTTGCTAACATATTCTGCGCGTTGTCAAAAGATCTCAGGCTGAGGCTCTCACCACCACCACCGCATTGCAGGCTGTCTCCAAAGTGAGCTTCAAGGATGTACTCTGATAAGCCTGGAGAAGGATGCCATAGTTGTCTGCTTCAGGCTTTGGTGATTAAAGGCAGGAGAGAGCACAGAAGAAATTAATAAAATTGATTTAGAAATGAGCAGGAATATAATAAGTTGCACGTTTACTGCAGCTGAGTGAAAATGCTCCTGTCTGCATGTAACAAACACAGATTTGATCTATCAGAAATGTTCATACTGGAAATGGCACAATCTGTAGCTGACAGGAGGATTATTTCTTTTCTTGCCTCTTAACCTCCAAGTGCAGAAATAACACATTTTACACAGATGTGTGCAGACTGACAGGCACCTGGCTGTTAGAGCTGACGAGCTATAAAGCAGGCCCAGTTTTCAAGATGAGTTGCTTAATTAGCACGGTGCTGGTCCTGGGCTAATAGCTCCTAAGCTAGAGCTTAGCACCACGGCTCCATAGCTCTCCAGCATCTATCCAGCTCTGCGTGTGGAGGAGTGGACACATCCCTCTCTGTGCCTGTTCAGCTACTGCTGTTCTTAAATAATCTCCTACCAGTAATGCTGATAACATTTTTCTGCCTTTGTCTCCTGCCCTGTCACACATTCTGCTTTGATGCCCAAGCAAGTGGTTTGATGTTTCAGTGCGGTAGGCAGCTGCTTTCCCAGTAGGCTGCTTCACAGCTTCTTTGTACACCTGGATCAGTGATGTTTTGGGTAGAATGTGGAGGGAGGAGATATTCACTACACTGAAGCGACACTGAAGGGGGAGGTAAGTATTGTATCTGAGGTACTGGACATTTATGGGTCCGATCATTTCCTGAGTAAAGGCAGGCAAATGGAAATTTCAGAGAGTGTGTCGTGGGACTGCAAACAATTTGTGTGGAGGGCACATGCATATGAATATAGGGGAAAAGAAGATTGTTAAGACTCCAGTAGATGGACAGACAGCTTTCTCCATTTTGCCTCACAGCATGATCAGCAGAGCCAGACTCCTCCCCTCTGCTGGGCTTGGCAGCATCACTCAGTGAGCCCATACGAAGTGGCTGCATCATCCCAAGGTGCTCCTTTCCCAGAGAGCAGGCACATACACACACTCCTCCCGGGGCTCGCCCAAGGACAGCAGCTACTCACTGTAGCTGTGCTTTGGTTTGCGTCGGTGCTTCTTGCACCCAACACAAAAATGAAGGAACTTGACTGTCAAGAAGAACTTGTTGCCTTCACTTAGAAGAGTTCAGCACCCTACAGGCTTTGAGCAGTAGAAAATATCACAGGACTGGGAAAGTCCTGGGAGCGGTATTTAGTGGCTGGTCAGGATACCCCAGACGAGCTTTCCCCTCACTGGGATAAAATGACGGGCGCTGTAATGCATCTCGGATCCCGACTCTTCCGCTTTGGGTCTACTGCTTGGAGCAGTCGCTGCATCCACAGCTCCCCACCTGAGGAAAAAGTGGGACTGGTGGTGAGTTGTATCTTTGTGCCCTCACTTTTCCTCTCCTCACCCACAATGTGGTTGTAGGGCCCAGTAGTCTCAGGAAGAGCTGCTTCTCGCTATTCTTTCCTGTATAGACAGCATAGATTTTCTTCACTCTAGCTAGAAACCAGCTCTTCCCATGAATTCCCCTTCCATTGCTTGCAGAAGTTGTCCTCCCACCTCCCAAATTTATTCCACAGAGGAAGGGACCACTCTCACAGCATCCTATAGAGAGATCACAAATTCCCATTTCTGTGGAGTGCCCTTTTAATGAGCTTTGATTATACTCCCCAGCACAACTACTTTAATATGTGATTATAAAAGATACATAACATTTTTCAACATCAACTCTCTCCCCTATTATATCAACTCCCAGTTAAATACCCAGAGTTCTTGTATATGATTAGTGGTAAACTGCACTACTGTAACTATTAAGCAAATCATACTGTTTCTATGAGGATTTTATTCATAAAAAGCTCAAGAAATAGGCAAAAAATGTACTGAATCTGTAGGAAAATAATAAATTTGCCATCTTTCTTAATGTGTTGTTTATGCTTTTAAATATGTCTGTACATGGCATGGAGTAAGATATTTTTTACTAGTGCTTCTATTCCAAACATGTAAAATAATCCTCTGTGGATTATTTTTCCTTTAGAATCTGTCACATTTTGGGGATTATAGCTGCAGAAGTTCAACAATATCACATAATTTGGTTGGCAATAGACTGCTTACCCTGGGAGCATTCCATCTTTTTTAGCTTTATTTAACCTTGTTTCCTTTAATTTAGGAGACAATCATTGGATTCTCAGCATTTTCACTGGCAGTTCTTGGACCGGCTGGATGGTTCCTGTGCCACCTTCCAAGCTATAAAAAGAAATAGAAAACATCCCTTCATATTAAGACCTGAAGGCTGCAGTAAGATGTAATACTCTTAACTTGGACTCTCTTGAAAAGGAGAACATGAGGCCTTGAAGGCCAGTTTAAAATAAAATGACTCAAACATGAGTTCAGGTTTTATGTATGTCACATTTCTTCCATATAAGAAAAAAATCCAGGTAAAGAATATGACTTACTAAAGTCCCAGATCACACATTATCATCAGTCCTGTGGGACAGATCCTAGGTCAGAATCTGCAGATATTGTCGAACTGGACCCAGATATAAAAGGATGTAGTGATGCAAAATAGTGGTAGGTCTACTCTTCCATCTTCTGCTGCATCTGGGCCAGTCTGCATAGACCAGTTTGAATCTGTCATCAGCTACTATCAAAACTGTAAACAATGGGAGAAAATGCAGAGAAATTACTTTTATAGTACTTTAATTTGTAGTAATCTCAGACAACAACTCTGAGAGTTCAAGATGATTTTCTTAAAAGTGTATCTTTAACGGTTAGATGTATTCTTTTGGTGTGTTGCCCCAACCAATCTACTTTTCCACCAGAATAAATGTTTTTTCTGCAGGTCATGATTGTCAGATACTTCAATTTATTTTCAATGTTTAGACTAAAGTTTGTGACATTTGAGAGATTTTCCTACATTTGCTGTTTACAATGAATGCTGTGATGAATACTCTGAAGTCTAGACTATATCTGAAATAAGTGCAGTAAAGAGTATTTGCTATGCCATGCTATATATATATTATAAAGGAATGTCTTCTAATAATTTCATGTCTGTCTTGCAAAAAATACAGAGTATTGACCTTTTGTGATGCTTAAGTGTAACAGAATATGATTTATAATTCCATTAAGTAATTTATGTCTAATATAAAAACAGATTCTGAAAGTAAGGCTAAGAATATGTAAAAGTGTACATTCTTTCTGTACTTTTAACATGATTTTCAGATCGATTCTCTGAGTTTCCTTCAGTCTCTTAACTACAACTGAAATTTTTAGAGTGAGAAAAGAGGCACCCTGATTGTTTAAAGAAAGTGATATTGGTTTATGTTTTCCAAAAAAACTATTCCTTTGTCACTGAATTGAGCAGCCTGATCCAAAGCCAAGTTAAGTAAATGGAAAGTTTCCCACAGATTTTGTTGAGTTTGGGATAGGCGCCTCTGATATCCAGAGAAAAACTTATGCCAGAAATATAACTGGGCAAGTACTCGGTGGTCTGCTCCTGTGAGTGTATCCACTGAAATCAGTAAGGCTAATTTGTGGAATCACAGAATCATAGGAATCTGTTGTAAAAAACTGGTTTAAACATTTCAGTGTGCCTACCGGTCCTGCATCTAATTTTGTCATCCATCTCTCACCTAGTAATAACTAAATAAATCAGTAAGATATGATGTTTCAGTCATTGTACTTGTCTTTTTAAATTATAAGGCTGCTTGGTTATTATGCATACTCGGAATATGTGAGTGAAGCACAGAGAATTGCACTAGATGAAATGCAGTAAAAAAGTAATCCAGTGTATAGTATCTGGCAATATACATATAAACATAAGGATGTTTATATTGAAGCAGGGATAACTTTTAGAAAGTAGTTACCTAAAGGACTATTTAAAATGAAAGTATTTTTCATACTTACAGTCCAATTCAAGGATTTCAACCTTGGATTATATTTTACAGGTGTTTTAAAATACTGCTGTTTTCATGTAGCCCTCTTTACTGATGGATTTCAAACAGATCTTAAACCCTGAGACTGGAGGCTCTGGGGAAGGTGGTGCACAGAAAACCAAGATGAAAAGGAAGGAAGCCAGGTCATTGCAGGCACCTTTATTGCTATTAGCATGGTATGAGCAAGGTAATAAGCTTTACCAAATGAAAGAGTTTTTATTTTCTGGCCTAAATCAGCCAGAGTTCAGGCAGTGCTGGGCTGATAAATGCAGGTGTTGGTATCGCGGTCAAATGGTTGGTAAGTGTTACATTACAGTGGCAGTGACCCTATGTGCAGCCTTGCAAGGAGGGGCAAGAGCCACCCTCATGTAAATCTAGAGGTGGGGAGTACCAGATATGAAGCACCTGCCCAAGATCAGGTAGCAGATTAGGAACAGGTGGAAAGAGACCACTGGAGGAAGGCTCCTCGCTGTGCTTTTCATCATATATCTGCTTTGACAGTTTGCATTTCTTGGAGATGTGCCAAGGCTGGCTTTAAGCTGGCTACAAGTAGTAGCACAGGTAACACATATATGACTAAAGGTAAGTGGCTGAAGCCTGTGCTTCCATAGCAACATAAATAACAGCCATTCCAGCTAAGATGAAAGGTCTGGCATTGACTTAAACTATGGAATATTTACACGGTCTTTGATTATAGTTACACGCAGCAGTACATATTTATGCTAAAATATTCACTATAGCTCTGAGTAGACAGAAGGGGAAGTGGCCATGGTGCCTTTCAGCCACTATATTGCCTCAAAAATGGATGCTTTGGCTGAGCTCGTGCTTAATTTAAGAGACCGAGTAGTATTCAGCTTATGGTCCATACACACACTGGGTCTGCAAAAGTAGCTGGGGAATACTAACCAGTTGTCAGCAGGCTTCGATTTGCTATAGATAGAGCAATACATTCACCTAAATATTTGTAAGAGTCTACAGATGAGAAAAATATCCACATGCCTGTGTAGAGCGCAGCAGCTTTCCTCCAGGCTGCTCTAAGAGTGCCTCAGTTCTGTCACTTTAGTTCACTTTGTGTTTCACACCAAAGCTCCAGTCTCTGACAGTCCGCCATTCAGTTCATCTTATGTAGTTTCTTGGCTCCTATGGGGAGCAAACCGATTTGGAGGAGAGACTAGGGAGCTTCCTGGCTGCTCAGAAGGCAGCCTTCAAGCACACAAACAAGGTCGGTCAACATCAGTTGTTACTGAGCCAGGGCCTGCACTCTGGCGTGGGTCACAAACGTGGCACACACGCAGTAAAACGCCGAGGACCTTAGAGGCATCGAATGTCACATGCTTTCCCCTCACTTCCTTCATGGAGAATCTCCTGCCTTCTTTTGCTCTCTGTCACTGTTTATGCTCAGCAGAGGCCCTCCCAAACATTTTTACTGCAGTGCAGAAATACTAAAGCAAACTAAAAATTATGCTCCTGATTTCTTGTCTTCCATGTTCATGTCTTATGATCATATGCCATTATGATGCAAAGGGTTTAAGAAGGCAGTTTTTTGACACTTGTCATTCTAATTTCTAAAGCATTACTAACACTATAATGGGTTTTGACTTTAGCCATATAGGTAGGTGGTGTAATCAATTCTGCACAACTCTGAGATTAAATACAAGAAAAAAAATTCACCTTATTGAAGGGAGATGTAATTCAGCCAGGGTGATGCTAATTTTCACAAACATGACTTGGTAGCTGTCACAAATACTGTGTTTCTTAGAGCCAGTAAAGCCAGTCTCTAATTTTATAATAGTCCTAGTACATGCTCATCAGGTTTGCGCTAGTTCTGTATGCAGGTCACCATTTATTTCTCAAAACTCCACTGCTATGGCAACAAATTAAATATTTTGTTCACTTAAAAGGCTAATGAGATTACTCTAGAAGAGAAATTGCAGGCATTTATCAGAGATATTTTTTACAGTGACAGGTACTGACATATGTAATAATAAAACTAACATCCACGGTTAGTTGAAGTAATTGTCAGAATAAGAAGAACATTACAGATTTGTAAATACAACCAAATAACCACTGCATTTCCTAACGATTTTCTTCTTTTTTTTTTTTGTCCTTCCCTGAAGTCTTGATTATTTTCAATTGGAGGAAAAAAGAACAAAGATTAACATCAGAAGCTGGCTACTCTGTTGGGATCACAGTACTAGCAGTGAGACCCAGAGCTCTTTACTGCTCAGTCCCTCCCTTTAAATTAGCCCAAGACAGTGATGACTGAAAGGCATTTGTCACATGCCAGATCATGTGCCAGATGGCATAACTGGTATGAGTTGGTGGCTTCAGACAAGCTTCTGATCACATCACAATCATTTCTGCCGTTACTGCTAACATCTGTTCCATTCCATTCCATTCCATTCCATTCCATATCTTAATTTCTGTCCTACCATACACCTTTTCCCTCAGAATAGCTACATTCCTGTCCTCCCACAGGAGGAAGTCTGCTTGATTTTTTTCTCTGTACATACTGCTGTGTGAGTAACACCAAAGGAAAGACAGGAAGTTTTCCTCTCATTTTTAAGTCTCTGCACAGAGGCTAAGACTGGATGTATCCTCCTCAGAAGAAACTATTTTCCTGCACAAGCCTATACAGGCTGTCAGTAACATTGTGTTACCTTTGTGCATAGACATGATTTTCTGTGAGCAAGAAGAGGTGCCTTTCCTGTTCGCCATCTCTTAGCTGATGGTAGTTAACCCAGGTGTCTGAACCCTGAGGCACAGCTCCAGAAATCATCCTGTGCCAGCCCAGATACATGCTGTAGCCTCAGCTGAGCCCTCATGACTCAACTGAGTCCTAGACAGACGTTTTCCTCAAGCGATTATCTATTTTACCATCATTCATAAGGATTAATGCTTACAGAGAGCAAAGACTTAGGGACAAATGAAATTTAATGGCATCTAACTATTGCTGTCAAATGCACATGACTAAGCCTGAGGAGCCCCACCTGATGTTTGACTCTGACAGGGAGGAGGTTGGTCCCTACGCAGGAGCTGTTCAGGGGCTCCAGTCCCACACCAAGCACCTTGCAGCCGGGCTAGGTTAGCCGGGGAAATAACCAGAGAGCACCACGTGGCTTCAAAAGTCCAGAGCGCCAGAGAAGCTCGTCTTCTCCTCCTTCAGTTAATTCATTTTGTCTGGCTTTTCGTATTGGGATTACCACTGGCTCAGCAGGCAGAGTCTGCTCTCCCTTCACTCCATTTCAGGGCAGAGCCTTCAATTCAGATAGTCCTGCAGGGAGTTAAGCAAGAATTTGAGACATTTCAAACATTTCCCCACCTCAACTGTGAGTTTTAATATTCCTATCACAATGCAGTTAATGATAACCTCCTACCAGAAACTGTAAGAAAATTTAAAAAAACGTGGAATGCTGGCTTAAAATAAATTAAATTGGAAAGCAGCTGTCTTTGTTTTGTGTTGTTTGATAAAACTTAGAAAGCATTTAGGTCCTTGCCTCTCATTTAGGGATTGAAATCCTCACTTGTTTCAAACATTGTTTATATTACATTTGAGTCTCTGAATGTCTCAGGCAAGAACTACCTTTTATTTAAAATTCAAATACAGATTCATGTAACTACCTGACTGTGGAAGCTGAGCCTTTAAGAAAAACACCGTGAGAATGTATTAAGAGTTGGTAAAAGTGAACATCTCTGTATACAAACGCATACATATATACCTGTAAACATATACATAAACAAGTTTATTTTTAATAAATGCATACATTCAATTTAATTAATGAATTCTTTAAGAATTTTACTGTACATGACTCAAGGTAGGAGAGCTTAGGATTTGTATTTTGCAGAACGGATTACCTTTCTAAAAGTAGATTAATGCTTGGAGATTAAAACCAAATGAATAATACTAGATTTCGTGTCTCTGTTCAAAGCTGAATACTTGAAAATGTAATGAAAAATGACAACAGTCACATAAATTGTGAGTTCAGCTCTGGAAAACTTACTTTATTCTTAGAGTATATTTCATTAATTTATTCTTGAATTTTATTGCAACTGCAATGCATACTGTTATGGCAGACAAAATTTAGTTAAAAAACAGCACAAAGCACACAGCGTCCCCATCCCTTCCAAATTTTATCTACCATATCCTGCAAGAGCCACAGTAGAAGGAAACGTAACAGAGAATGTAGTTTATAACTAATTCCCCTGTAAGAGGTTGGTGCATTTTGTAGCTCTCTTGAATATAGTTTTTCACCCTAATATCCAGACATCCAGCTGACAGATTTTCAAGGGTCACCTCCTTCAAGAGCCAGAATGATCCCTCCCAGCATGGAGGAAGTCAAGCGCAGGACACAGAAGGCTTGCATGGATGAACAAGGGGTTCCTGACAAAAGTTAAACATAAAAATGAAGTGCACAGGAGGTGAAAGCAGGAGCAGGCAAGCTATGAGAAACACAGAAGCTCTGCCTGAGTGTGCAGGGATAGGGTCAGGAAAAGCAAGGCCCACCAGGAATTGAACCCATTGAGGAAACATGAAGAGCAACGAGAAGGGCTTCTGCAGGGAGCAAAAAAGTGGGTCCACTACAGGCTAGGGGTTCACCAGCTGGAAAGTAGCTCTGCAGAGAAGCATTTGGGCGTCTTGATAGACACCAAGTCGCCTTTGAGTCAGCAATGGGCACAAACTGAAATATAAGAAATACGAGAAAAAAATATGAGAATGGCCAAACCTTGGAAGAGGTTGCTTAGAGATGTTGTGGGGTCTCCATCCTTGCAGATATTCAAAACCTGACTGGACATGCCCCCGAGCAATCTGCTCTCAGTGACCTTGCTTTGAGCAGTGAAGTTGGAGTAGACAAGCTGCAGAAGTTCCTCCCAACCTCAATGATTCTATGGTTCTGTGAAATTTCCACTCATGAACTCAGAGAAGTACCATTTGTTCTTTTTGGTTTTCTTCAGTTAGTACATAAGTTTTCCATCTCCCATTTATTTATTGTTAAAAATAAGTTCTTGCATCAATAATTTGTGGACTTTCAGATGCCTGCAGCTTTTGTGTGCTCTCTGAGCTGAGGCATGCAGAGGTAAAAAGCATATGGAAACAAACCTTAGCTACATAAAAACATTTCCAGTGAAGCATTGTATCCATTTTATTAGCCAAATTCATGAGGCTCTTACTGAGAAATGGTGACTTTCCTATTCAACACAGGGACTTGAGAAATTAATTCCCAGAGTGCCATGTTCCTGTATTTATTCCTTTATGACATACACAATTTTAAGCAGGACTCTCTATAGTCGTGTTAACAAAGTAGACGAGTCTGTCAAATTGTTTGACCAAATAACAGATGATTTGTATGAGGATTTATCTGGAGCTTAGGCATTGTTTGGGCATGCAGGACAACTCAAAAGCAATAAATTGCTTTCCATACATCTGAATTACATGCTCAGCTGCATCGGACTTTGTTCAGAAAATGCAGGCATAGCTGTAATTTTCAGGCACTTAAGCCAAATAAGAAATTTTACATGAGAAATAGAATTCATATTTTCTCAGTGTATTCGTGCTTTATCAACATGAGTGCTTTTAGTAGGCTCACCACTGTGGCATGTGAACACTTGATGTGTTTGAAAGGATACTTTTGGGACCTCAGTTCCTCTCAGTGCAAAAAGTTCCTTATGATTCTGCAATGAGCAATGAAGCAGTTTGGATTGATTTGTGCATAAACAGACAGAAATTCAAGCTAAAGAAGCAACCTGCCTTCAACAGCCTATTGCAACGAAGTCTGAAATCCATTTGACTGTATTTTCATCTTTTATGGTCTATGTTGTGAGACCTAGAGTTGGGAGAAGCAGGGCTTGTAGCATCATGTGGTCTTCCTGGGTACTTTGCTAAATAAAAAGTAAATAGAAAAACTCTCATTGACTTCTGTAGAATCTGATAATACATGTCAGTTTCTAGTAAAAGAGTAAATTTGAATGATTACTCTTAAATACTTAAATGTTAAAGAGAAAAATGTTCAGGTAGCAATCCACATGATCCTGCAGTGAGCTCAACATGAAGAAGGAGCAGATCAGGTATAGGAATGGGCCAGTACTCTTTGCTTTTATGAAGCACTGCTCAGGGAACTGGAGGCAACTCCTCTGCCAGTTAACTCATGCCTTTCAGCGTGCTGACCAGTCCCTCTATAGCCAGTGGTACTGGTTTAAGTTGGCTCTGCTTTGGGCCTCACAAGCAGCAGAGAGTGCGGAAACAACTACAGCCTCAAGGAAATGCAGTACAAGCTCTATTTTGGACCTAACTAAGTGGTGTTGAAAAAATGTTGCTCATTTTTAGAAGACTGCTTTGAGAAGAAAAGTCAACCTCTTAAATGCCAGTGAACAGCACCTGCCCCTTCACTGCCGTTCCCAGCACAGAACGTGCATTGTCCCCTGATCAGGGCAGGAGTAATCTGGAGGCGCAGCTTTGCATGATGAATAATAAAATGGGCCTGTTTTCCTTCACCCCCAAAGCATTGCTCTCTTTGGCTGCTGCAGGCCTGCTCATCTTATGCCACTCGGTGTTTTGAGGAGAGCCTGTTGCAACTGGCATTTTATCTATAAACATCAGCCCTGGCTGATGAAATGCTGCTTCCACATAACTTTCTCAGAGGTGTGAGGATCTGAAAAACTGTTTTGGAAAGAAGAAACTCATAGCTGGCTGTTTATTTCTGAGACCTGGTAAAGCCAAGCCAGGAAGCTGACGGGACACACACTGGTGAAATAACTTCTCTTGGAGCAAACCCATTGCTGTTACCACACTCACAGCACAACCGGCCCTTCCACCCCTTGTCTGTCCATAGCCGGGCTCTGCTGAGGGAAAGGGGATGCAGCTGGGGCTGAGCTCAGCCCTTGTCCCCTTGGGGAAGGCAGGAAGGTCCGAGATGGAAACGATGGGGAAACCTGGCCAGAGGCACCTGGGCGCTGCTGCACAGCTGGAGCCAGGGGGCGAGGGGAGGAGAATTACTGAAGGGAGCAGCATGCCTCTTCTAGAAAAGAATAAAACGGAGCGCACGGACACAGCCTGGGGAACAACGCCCGGCAGTAACGCCCCCACCCTCGG
>NW_009725452.1:0-49035 GCF_000703405.1 Apaloderma vittatum
GAAGGTGTGTGATAGAGCAGCTGTGTGGGCATCTGGCATCCAGCCAGGGTCAAACCACTACAATAGATTAATGCTGTGAAATCAGGCCCATTTACAAGGAGGAAATCCATTGTAAGAGCTACCATGATAATTTTGAATAGCACAGACTTAAAACTCACAGGCAGTTCTGAAGGAACTACAAATAGAGATAAAAACTTCAAGTATAATGCAACACCTGGATAAATAGGAAGAAAAAAGAGAAACATCATCACTCCTTGGAAATTATAACAAATAAAATGCAGAATTTGGCTTCTAAATAAAAGCATTACTTCTAATAAAAGAAACATATTCAAACAATAATCCTAAGTCTGTAGTCCTCATAACTCAAGGATTTAAGAAGCAAATCAAAAAAAAAGCCACAAACAAGCATTTAAAAATATTTCTAGGAGTAATGATTTTTAGTCGCCAGTCCAGCCCTAAACCTTGACAGGAATACATACTTAACATGAGATATTAGCTCTGTTATCACAGATTCGTCTTACTCCCAGATGACAAGTCCTCAGTAGTTTCCATGCAGAGAGAATCGCCAGGAACAGTCTTAATTATTCTTGCAAACTTTTGACCATAAGAGATTCTACAATTCCAGCTACAGTTGCTCAAAACAGTAGGGCAATCCACTGTTATCTTCTGTATCTTGTTGTATGCAGATACAAGACCTAGGTACACAGTGTAAAGGCCTTTAATGCCTCCTTCCGTTCCCTAAAGTTTTAGCTACCTAGGCACAGGACTAATTGGGAAACAGCACAGCTACATCCACAGAAGGGAAGATACTGAACCTCAACAACAACCAATCCTCTTTCCTGGAGCTGATTTTAAGCTGACGCTCCCCGAATTGGCTCCAGCTGCGATATACTGCAACTGTGCCACAGAGCTGCCATGCCCCACCATTGCCCCATTGATTCAGACTCTGCTCCTGACCCACAGACTTCCTTGTTCTTGGATCTGCCTTATTACCGTCATCTCACCGACAAAGTGCTGGACTGTGCCCAACTCTGCTGATCCGACACTGTCCCAGCCCAGGAGCTGCTTCCCTGACTGGGCTCATAGCCTGCAGCAGTGCCTGGGGATAGTCAGGCTATGTCCAACCCTGTCACCATCCCTGGCCCATCCCAGGTCACCTTGTTGGGGTCTGTGGAACAGGGCTGTTTGGGGAAGAAGGGCACTGCAATGCCCTGAGAGCCTTGGGTCCCCAGCCTTTGCACAGCAGACCCCTGCTATGCACCCTGGCACAGAGGATCAAACTCTGATAAATATTAGTGTCTCCAAAGCAATCGATACTTACTGCAGTAAGGTTTCCTAACTTTCTGTCAAGGTAAATGAGTCACGTATTCCACCACCCTCTTCAAGAAGGATGCCCTCACGGAGTCACTGAGTTGGTCTCCTGATTGTGTACAAGTACTGTTATGTATTTGGGATTATATAACCCAGAAAAAAACTTTTGGTCTCTCTGTCCTTTTGCAAGTCTAACACAATTGTGGAATGGGGCATTATACTAATTTTCTATCATGTGCTTAGTCTGAAGCTGTATCTAAATGACGTTGTGCAAATTGAAAATAAGAATCTTGCAAAGATTTCAGATTTGTTTCTTAGGATGGAATAAGATCTTATGTCCAAAAAGAATTGTCCCTGAAATCCCAAGAGAAACCTATCTGCCTCATTCAGCAGCTGGACTCCCAGGAAACCATTTCTTCACTTTCCTCAACAAAGAAAAAAGACTGTTGTCATAAAATTGATAGATCAGGATACTGGCCCCTTTTTACTGAACCTGAGTTGCAGATCTAATAAAAGCCACACCAATGTGCTTGACAGGCTGATAGTGAGTTAGTGCACCATTCTTTCACCTCCAGAAACTTCAGGGATTGGCACAGGCTTAAGCCGCAATTTAAATGAGGACAGTGGATTCATCCTTGTCTACTCTCACCCATAGGATGCGTTTACCCTTGTACAACTATTTCAACTCATGTATCTCCATCGACTTCAATAGATTTCCTGCAGAATCACAGTGGAATAAGGCACACCTAGCCCGTAGGATTTAATAGAAATGTCAACAAACGTAGTTGTCATAGCCAGTACATTATGAGAGAGTTCCCAAGGCCGTTCTTAAAAGTGGGCTGAAATGTTTTAATTCATTGTAGTGTAAACTAGAGGACATTCAGCTTGCATTAGGTTTGAATTTGACTATCAAATTTAGGAACATTTCAAAGAAGGAAGATGTGTATTTGCTTAAAGACATCTCTTATAACTCCTAGAAAATAATGAGCTATGCTGGTCTTACAACGATTTAGCTGAAAGAAGAATTTGATCTCTAACTTTAACAGATCATAAGCCTTATATCACAGGCAATATTAGCAGCCATAATACTGCAACATTTGTTTCCATCAATTTAATGTAACAATTCATTATAGCACATCAAATAAAAAAAAAGAGAATAGTATCCACAACCTCATATTTTACAGCTTAAACACTTAGATTTAAATGGGCTTTCCATTTAATACATAGAAGGAAATTGCAGGCAGATTTGATGTAATAGTTTAAGGTAACTTCATACAGAAGGTCTCTCAGTGCTAATATGCTATTTAGAAAACATGCTTTATAAGCTATGGTAAGGTTGGGTTTTGAAACAGAATGTAGACATTTTGTTTTTCTTCCAATTAACCTTTTATGTAGGTGTTTGGCTGCAAAGCTCAATATGCTAAAAGAGGTTTGTGTCTGGAACAAGATAAAATAAAATAGCAGCAACATATATTTATATTGTTAGAAATCAGTTAAGATGAATTTTATGTCAAATCAGTTGAGGAAACTACTGTCATTCTTTTTGGGCTAATAAAATCAATTTGGGCAATCATGTCTTGTGTTTCACTGTAGAATGAGTTATTGTTCCATGCTGAGTCTTTGCGCATAGTACAAGAGATGCTGATACAATCGATAGTCTGTTCCCTACAAAAAGTAGTTCCAAGATTCTGTGTGGATAATATTATCTTATTTTCTCAAAATCCTTCCTAGCATCAAGTAGTATGGCCACAGAAAGGGATTCCAGCTGATTCTTAACATTAAAAAGAAAAAAAAAGATGATTATTTAGCAGACCAGCAGGAAGCAGAGAAATTATGCACTATTTCCTGAATCTAATTTGATTAAAGTCAATGACATCAGATAAAACTAAGATAACAAAGCCCTAACTTCTTAGCAATAATTCCTGTAGAGATCTTTTCTTCTACAACATCAAGTAACTGCTGTCATCACAGATAAAATGTGGAAGAAGGCAGACTGTTTCTTCTTGCTGGTTTTATTGTGGGATTTTTCCCAGCTGATAAAATATTTGTGTGATCATAAAACAAAATAAACAGTTTCTCAAATATTTTTTTAAAAGCATGCACTCACCATTTCTGTTTTATTTTGTTGTATTTTTTAATTACCACCTTTTTCTTATAATTTAATTTGTGTTAGACATAGGGGGTTTTGTTGGTTTTTTTTTTTTAATTATTGTACAGCAGCTTTTGATTCTAAGGTGAACAGGTACTTCCTGTAGTACCCATGTGTGTGTATGAACTTAATTGCTTTATGAATGTGCATGGACTTATACTACAAGTTTAACTAGAACTATATCTAGTAAATCTAGATCTGTATGATCCTTTTAATAAAAGCATTTGTCATATTCATTACTAAAACATGGGACTGTTCTTCCAGTAAAATTCTTATTTATTTCATCAAAAATGGCATAGAGAATTATCCACACTAAGTTTCAGAGCTATTTAAATTTACTATAATTAAGATAAAAGAAGGGAAGAAGAAAAGAAGGAAATTTCTACCCATTGAGGAATTTTTTCGCTTTATTTTGAAGTTGGTGTTCTTTGACCCCAACATAAATTTGTCATGTTTTCAGTTCAGCAGAAACATAAAAATACACGTAGAAATTAGGTTTTATAAACAGAAATCAGTTTTTATGCACACAGCTTTTAAGTGTATGTCATAATGACCACCAGTAGCTAGCAAGTACGTGTATAGCTCAAACTATTTCAATGTGTATGTGAGGGATGTTGTGTTTGGGAGTTTAATTTTTTTCACAGCTACTCCTCACATATTCCTATACATTTCTAAACTGATAGCAAGATAGCCTGGAGAGACATGCTCAGGGGTAGAAATTTCAGAGACAAAATGGCAGAGCAGAGTCACATCAGAAAGTTTGTACCAACAGGGCCCTAATGGGATATGAAGAGCTACTCAGGAATTAAAGGGAACGGGGAACATTTGAAAATTATCAGTTTCATGAAAGCAAGAATATATTGGGCAAGGGAAAGCTGAACAAAATCCATTATTACTCCATTTTTTTTTCCCTAATAGATCAGTGTATTCTGTTTGAAAAGGTTATACAGTCTACTTAACTTTCTATTAAAATTTTTTTTTAAATATTTTGAAACCCTTTTAACTTTGGTAATGCATTTTATAGTGTAATGGAGACAGAACTAGACATACCTTTTTCAAATCTTTGGCCAACTTATGTCAAGTGATAATGGAAGATATAAAATAACATTAAAAAAAAAATTTAGTATCTCTTTTAGACGAAATTCCAGGATCCCCAAATGGCTTCAAAACCTCACTATGCTTTCTGAATGAATGAGAAGTACTAGCAGTAACATACAGTTTAAAAAAACACAAAAAAAAACACAAAAAACCCCTAAAACTCAAATAGGAAACCCATCAATGATAACTAGCACTACTTTCTATACTCAAGCTTCAAAAACTGTGTCCCTTCACTTTCAGAAACAAAATTACACAAGACAGCTTGAGCCAATCTAACACCTTGTCACTGCTCCCTACAGCATGCTGTCTCTGTTTACCTTGCTTTAGCTGTAACATCCATCAGGTCTCTCCATGAGACAATTTCAGATGGTTTTCTGCTGGGTTAGTGCAATCAATCTTTTCAGTGGTGGTTGTTGAGCAGAGCCTTAAAAAAGGGGCAAAACTACACTATGTGAAAGAGGGAGGAGGAGCTGCTCCTGCAGCTACAAAAGTGGAAGCCTCCCCATCTGGCAGTCGTCTGTTGTGGGATTGACTCAGGGTCCCACATAATTCCACCTGGAAAGAGAGCAGGTGATAATCAACTTGACAACTTTAGTGCTCAGGATTTAATAAGTTTGAGAGATATTTAAACTGATTAATGTTCATTTTGATGATTAAATACCTGTAGGATATAACATTATACTAGTTGATCATATTGAAGAGGAAGACCATCAGATGTCAGGTTTCATTGTAAAAATTTCAGAAACACCATAAGACTGCACTAAGTTAGAAGTAATATGACACTGCTGGTAGAGCATGGCATCCTTATGAACTCAGAAGCATGAAAAATTAATCATTATGAGCGTTGCAGAAAGTGTGCTGCCTGTTCCATCTGCAGCTCTCCGCTGGCACAAGGCTCCTCCATTCTGTAGACATTAGACTTTGTCTTCGGTGTACAAATAGGAGGTCAGACAGCATTCTTGCGACACGACGATGTGCAACTTTTGTTGTGTAACTTCTTACAGTTGTATACAGGGACCCAGCAGAAATGGAATCACAAGAGAAATTAAGGGAGAAAAATGGGTTAGCAGAAGGAAAAAAAAGGTGCGTTACTATCTGTGTATGTAATTATATCTAGGTATGTTTTTAATTGTTAAATTGCCAACATTATTTCTTAAGTTTATCTAGATTTTAAGTGAAAAGAAAAATAATTTTGCAAAATGTTATTGAAATACTGTGTTTATTATTGGTGAAGTCACAGTGTTATTAGAACTTTATTGGCACAGGGAGGGTGAGCCCACTGAGTTCGTATGTCATTATTTGAAAGCCATTAAAAGATACATGATATATTTCACAGGAGTTTAGATTCAGAATTTTGAAATATTCTTATAGTATAGAAAAGCTGCAACAAGCAAAGATAGAAGATTATAGCAAAATGACTTTAACTGAAGAGATTAGATCACAGCTTCCCATATTAATTTATTTATCTCATATCAGTACGGGTGAGGGTATACCTCTTTAGATTATGTCAGACCATGAATATCTCAAGAGCAAAGCCTGTCTTGTAGACCAGAGGATGGATGCAAAGTAATCTCTTAAAAAATGCAAAATGAAGTAATGTGAATATATATGGGCATCAAGTGGGATAAAGGAGGCCACTAACTGATGATGGGAAAAGTAATTGTAACTACGCATCTCTTGGCTTTCATCATGACTCTCTACTAAAATATTTCCATACTGAAGGGAAAGAAATAAGAATAAAGGTAGACACATTGAAAGATAGTCAGCTTCTTTAATATCTCTTGGTTTTCTGAATCTAATTTTGAGTGGAACGCACATAAATCCACAACACTCTAAAAAGAGAAAAAACAAGCACCCCAAATACTCCAATTGTAGAACAAATTCTCATTTTCTCTATGCATGATGGTCTTGAACTGATATGGATCTAAATAGTAATCCCAGGAGTATAATGCAGAAATATTGCAGAAAGAAGGTTACCTTTCATGTGCAACTGATGGGGATGCACACACCAAAAAAAAAAAAAAAGTACGGAGTACAGAGAAATCTCAAGATTCACTGCTTAATCAACGTATTTGCTCCACAGAAATGATTGTATTTAAAAATCACCATATTTATTTCAGTCATCAGTCAGATGTAGCAGTCACCAAAGGCAGAGCCAGTCCTCTTTCCTTCCATTGAACTCCATAACATGCAGCACAGTTTCCTGGCATAAAGCTGAATAACATTCTGACATAGATATATTTGTAAAAATGAAGCAAGCCCCACTCTCCAGCTGGGAAAAACAAATTCAACATTTTCAGAATTCTAAGAAGGCTTATTTTCTCATTTAAAGCTGTAAATAGCTAAGTACACATGCATCTTGGCAAGTGGAGGATTTTGCATTTTTTTAACAACACCTGCAAAAAGAAAGAGAAGAATGACAAACTGAAGCATGTGTGGGATGATCACATGCTAGAGGAATGGGTTTACATTCACTATATGATTTGTGAGGAATGAATTCATTTTGATTTAAAGTGATAAACACTTATTTCAAAGAAAATACATCATTTTAGTTTTCCTGTTCTGAAGCTATTTTACATTGAACTACTTCTCTGCAAAGTTATTGCAAACAGCATTTTATAGCAACCTAAATTAAAATATTTATCAGATGCAAGTGATAGCTTGTGACCTATTTCTATATAGGTCTCCACTTTGTTCACCTTAAGACATATCAGGGACTCTTTCCTTTTATCTTTCACTGAACATGCCCTAAACCAAAAAGCACTTATATAAATCAAAATGATAAAAAATCGTGTTTGAAGTTCAACATTTTTAGCATCTCTGGCATAGTTTGTCCATATTAATATTAAAATGAAACAATCTCAGTGAACTACAGTACAATTTATGGAATAATTTAACTCCATAAATATTTTAGTAAATGCATTATTAGCTCCTGTAAGTACATAGCTTATCTATTTGTGATCAAATTAACTCCCTAATGTGCTGGAAAAGCCTGTATCCTTAATTGAATGATCAGTTCTGCCTAATGATATAGCGTATATTATGGAATTAAAGTTACCTTACTTTGTCCCTTAAAAACAAGCTAAGAATTTTTTGCTGATACGCAGGTGCTTTACTATGTCAGAAATATAAGTTTGAAACTTAAGTTGTTCTAGATGTTTAGCTCGTAAGTTGCTCTAAAACTTGAGAACTGCTTATTAAATATTCAGATGGTAAATTTCTGATGTATTAAACTGGGAGTTGAGAGATTTAAGTTCTGTCTATTTCTGTCACTTCAGTTGCATTCATGTTTTTGCATACTGTTTGTTTAACTTGTCTTCTATATTTATGATAAGATTCAAGAAGGAAATATTATATCATTTATTGCTGTTGATTCCAAGATGGATTCCATACTGGTGTGTTCCACAAGTATCTCAGATATAAAAAAAACCAAAAAAACTAAAACCATTCCAAATAAAGACACTGCAAATCTAAATCAAAGTGTGACATCTGATCAGAAATTGCATTTTATTTTATACTGTCATGCTTATCTTTCTTCCATAAGCCAACAGGAAATCTGTAATTTAAGTCAGACTAATCAGAGTGGTGTTCCAAGCAAAGCATTACCCTTTTTTTAAACCTAATTTTATGTACCATCATTTAGAAGACCTGCTTTTCTTTCACTAACTTCAGTCTATTGAGAGTGATGTTTCATTCGTTTACTGATCTGACATATGAACAAATACTTGCTGTGATAATTACTAGGATGCTCCAAAGAAAGATCATGAATTCCAGAACAAAACAGCAGGATAAGAACTCTTAAGTGTGTGTCCTGCTTAATGCCCTTGGCAATACAAAGGACAGAAAACAAAACAGAACATTTGGGTACGTGATTTGTTGTTTTCCACATAATGCTTTTAGTTTCCCTTGTGTTGCCCTCTTCTCCTCAAAAGCTATCCTCAACTGTCTTACCCTTAGAAATGCTATAATACATTTCCAAACTGCCTGCTGCATGCTATAACACAAAATCTGTTCAGAATAGTGACAGCTTTCGGAAAGACGTCATCTTCAGATGAAATCTTGAGGGCAGAAGTAAAAGACACACGTGCTACCATTTCTTCAATCATTTGCAAGATCCTGCTCACCTAATTTATACAGTGATTCTGAACCACACTTGACTCAATTATTTATTTATTTATTACCTTTATGTAGTTTTTCTCAGGTGGTGACTACAAAAGGTCAATTTCTTCATCTGACAATCAGCTCTTCAGCAACAGAGAACAAATGCGATGGTCTTAGCTGGCCCTTGAATGTGTTATCCTGGAAGTAGATTAGAAGAATCATGCCTATATTTTGTGTGGATAAACTGCTTCTCCCCATTCATCCTGAGTGGTGCAAAAGGAGGGAGAGAAACTTCCCTTGAATGAGCCTCTGCTGTCTCCCCACTCTCTTTGCCTGGCTGAGGAGCACCTCAACTCTTTCAGTGCTTCATTGCAGGTGGAGAGGGAATAATAAAGCTGCCTGCTTCTCCTTCACATGCCTGCTATTTAACTTAAACCTGGACCATCTCAAGTGCATCAAGATGACTGTGTATTACATCCCATTGCAGTGAGCTTCCTCAGAATGTATGTTATCAAGAAATGCTGGAGCCACTGCTGTGCTCTTAGACTGGAAACAGTCAGCAGTTCCAGAGGAGAGCAATGAAGATGCTGAGGGGTCTGCAGAACACATCTTAGAAGGAGCAGCTGAAGGAGCTGGGATTTTTTAGTCTGGAAAAGAGGAGGCTGAGAGGAGACCTTATTGCTCTCTATAACTACCTGAAAGGAGGTTGTAATGAGGTAGTTGTTGGCCTCTTCTGCCATGATGGGACAAGAGGAAATTGCCTCAAGTTGCACCAGGGGAGGTTTAGACTGGGTATTAGGAAAAATTTCCTTACTGAAAGAGTGGTGGGGCATTGGCAGTCTGCCCAGGGAAGCAGTGGAGTCACTATCCCTGGACATGTTCAAAAGACATGTAGACGTGGCACTTCAGGATATAATTTAGTGGTCATGGTAGTACTGAGTTGACAGTTGGACTGGATAATCTTAGAGATCTTTTCCACCAACATTAACGTTTCTATGATTCTATGATACTGGATCTGAAGTTTTCAGAAGTTTTCTGAGATATTCCTGACTCGTTACTTTCACTGACTGCTCACCAGGCAAAGCAGTTGGGTAGCATAAGCTTCCAAAACTGTTCTTTTTCTTCTGATCAGCCCTAATAGTTGTTTGCTTTTTGTACAACAGCTGATACCTCATCTGATTCCCCATAGTCAAATACAGTTCTGTGAATGGGATCTTCCCTCAAAAGCCATGATGTGAAATCTCGAAACATAAGCCATTCATCTTACTTCGCCTTAGAGTTTCTTTCACAATAAAGGTTTTTCTCTGCATAGTATATGCTGCACTTGTTACATGAACAGAAACTCACTGATTGATAGGACTTGACTTACTAATTGTGCAAAGGGACCAATTATAATAGATTATTAGGATGTACCTTTGTCCCTGTAGATGTTGAGACTAGAATCACAGGAACTCAAATATTATGACAACTATTCTTTCAGGCTTGGATAAAGAGCTTGAAAGTTATTGAAATAAAATATGAATGGTTAGACACACATATAACATAATTAAATGCATTGAAATAATGCAGGAGTTCCTAAAACGTGACTCATATTTCCGTGTTACTAACAAAGCAAAAGAAGAACTGCTGCTGCTAGGAGGCACAGTTGACAAAAAAGAATTGGTATACAAAAGGAACCCAAGCAAATAGATAATCTTTTCAAGCAAGAAAGCATGTAGCTGGATTCTCATATCAAAATATGACTATAAAGTAATATAATAGGGATGTGAAGTTTGATAAAGAACACATTGGCTTCTATTTCAATATCTTAGAAAGGATTTCAAATTCTGAAGAGATGTTACGGAGATGAAAGAAGTCTGTATTCTAGATTATCATAATGCATCAGTGAAAAAAGTTCTAGATGGTTATATGTCATTATTAAAAACAAAGTCAGTCCTACAGATTTCCTGGCATCTAGCAGTTGTTCAAAATTTAGCTAATATACCTGGTTTCTTCTCATAAAAACCTTAATATGTGCGGAATCATAAATCAATATAGTTCCAGAAGGCACGTTCAGACTGGGTCAATGCCATGTGATACCATGATCGCATAGTTCCTGGTATTTTGCAACAGGCAATATGCAAAGCATTAATTACACAACAGTGTTATTTTCATGCGATCTATGTATTTATGTGTATTTTAATTTATGAAATAATTTTAGTACATAAAGCTTGTGTTTCAATGGCTCAGTATGCATTTTTCTACCTTTGTGGCTGTATTGCCTCTATGTAGATGAGGTTTTAAGGCATACACATACAGAAAGCAAAGATTTCTCTTCATGAGACTATGATGGACAAAAAAGTCTCCCTTGAGAGTTGTTCTAGAGAAAATGAAAACTAGAAAGCTGTAAATATAGACAGAGTATGGCATAAGTTTATTAGACCTAGCCATGTAATTCTTCTGTCATCGATTTGGTAATATATTCAAATGGCATAAATCCCAGGTGAAAGGTCCAGTAGTAGCATGTGTTTTACATGTTTTGCTCAATATGCACATTTTACAGAATATGCCTTTCTTAATAGGGGTCAATGCAATTTATCCTATTTTTATCATATGTGAAAACTTCTGAGAAGTAGGCTGTATTCTGAAAATAACACTTATTTAGTAGGTTGTAAAAATTAGGCATAAAATGCGAAGGAAGAATCTTGGCTGATTAGTCTTTTAGAGAATTTGTGAACAATTTCTTAAGTACTTTTCTTTTTTATTTTTTGCTTGATAACTCTAAGCTTTAGTGGCCATAAATCATTCGTCTAAAGGAAAGGCCTTGAGGTTGCATACCCCAGTTTTATTTTGACTTATAATTTTGTCATAATTGTATTTGAAGCTTTCTGAATATATTGCACTGATAAATATATCATATTCTTTTATTAGAAAATTATAATAGATCTAGTATAAGAATATCTTATTTATCTTGACATTCTTGTACATTTTTCTTTTCCCATCTATGTAACAATTACTTTTTGTTATTAATGCTACTGTGAATAAGACACTAGAGGTCACTGATGATGATGTAAGTTGAAAGTTGGCCTGAGGTTCCTTCTTCTCTTCAGAAGACACTATCATCTGTCCTTTTCAGAAAAAAGGAAATGCTGACATTTTGTAAACAAAATCAACTGGCTAAGCTGACAGCATATACAATGTTCTGTATTCAAAGACCCTTAAAAGCTATTATCTGATGAACATTTGTGAGAAAATAAATATTACAATATGTAGCACTATTTCACCATTTTAGTGAGGATATTTGCATATGGCAAAGACAGGGAGGTTTGTACACAATACGAAGCTGACATGTTGGCATCACAGAAAAAATGTGGACTAGACTTATGAAAGGTCATTCTCTAAAGGAAATTATTTTTCTCTGTTATCTCACATGCAATTGTTTAGTTTTCAAACTTTCTGAAGGCATTCAGATTTCAGTATAATCACAATGGTGCATTCCATTAACTATAAAAAAAAGATTATGAATGACCTTTCATCAGGCAAAAGACAGCACAACTGGCAGCGTTATGTATTTATTTTCAATTAGATATAAAAATTCAGCCACACTCCAGTTTTCAGCTACATAGTTGCACAAAGACAGGCATTTCAGACTATGCAGATACTAAGAAAGTTTGAATACTACATGAAAATAAATCCACGTGAAAAAGTAAAGACTATTTAAAGAAATGAAATTGATTGCAGTATCAGTAAGAAGATATAGAGTATCTAAACAAGCAAAGCAAGAAAGCAAACATCTGTTTATGGTCATTGCTGCATCATTTGCCATTTTTCATCAATATTTTTGGTTCTTTATACCATTTTCAGGTACACGAAATATTCAAGCAGGAAAAGCAAAACCTGACCAGCAAATAACCCTTTATGAGTGTTCTATCAAAACTCAGGCTCAATTAAACTCACAGAATCTTCCATGCAGCCTACCAATTGCTCTAAACTACGGACTCGGTGAGATGTGGGCTGTGTTACCATCTTGCCACGTGGGCCTGAATGATCTGTGCTTGCACCCCAGGGCTTATTTCCAATCAATACCTGGCTGTGAGAAGATAGGAAAAGAGTGGAGAAAGACGGTAACTCCTGGCACACAGGTGGCCAGTCACAGCTTCCAATTTCAGGGTAGATCTGCAGAGCAATAGCTGTTCCCAGTCTGCTCCAAAACTTCTCGGATAACCCCAGGTACTTCAAGAATTAACCACAGTCGCATAAAGTTCTGTGTTTGTAACTCTCAAAACTTCCTGGATTTTTTATTCTATAAGCAGCTATCATTTCAGTAAAGACATGTCTTAAGAGTTTAGTGATTAAATCCTTTGGCATCCCATCAGATTCATCTCATCCAGTCTGCAATCTTAACTC
Organism: Apaloderma vittatum; assembly: GCF_000703405.1. Classification (NCBI taxonomy): domain Eukaryota; kingdom Metazoa; phylum Chordata; class Aves; order Trogoniformes; family Trogonidae; genus Apaloderma; species Apaloderma vittatum. Next base: position 13,046 of record NW_009725452.1, read on the forward strand.
CAGTTCTTAGCTTTCTTTTCCTTCTTAGAGAATTCAACAATAGGTAGGGTAAGGTGATAATTAAAATAATTCGGGTTGGGCTGCAGCTCCAAGATCTTCTGGAAGAGACAATACACTTATTCACAGAATCACAGAACCACAGAATGTCAGCGGTTGGAAAGGACCTTGAAAAATCATCTAGTCAATCCCCCCTGCCAAAGCAAGATCACCTACAGTAGATCACGCAGGTAAGCATCCAGACGAGTTTTGAATGTCTCCAGAGAAGGAGACTCCATAACCTTTCTGGGCAGTCAAAGAAAAGAATATTATTACTAAGTAAATCTTAGTGAAGCAGTTCTCAAACTGAATCTTGGAGCACACAAGACCCAAATACCATGTGCTCAGCAGAAATGACCCTATATCTGCTGCACTCATTTGACTCAATACGTACTGAAGACCATCAGTGGTCACTGATGGATTTCTACTCATTGCCTTTGGCCTTGGGTACTTGTGAAAAATACATTGTGTGACATGGAAGCCAGTGTCAGTTGGGTAGTATTTGTCACTGCTTCGTGCATTAATATTGCTCTAGAGTTAAATGTTTCTTAGGATAGAATCCAACCTTTATTCTTTATCAAATTCCAAGAAATCAAATGTGATATATCTTAAGTATTTTGCATTATTACTATCATAATACCAGTTTGTGCAGAATTATAGGATTACAGCTGTATCAAAAAGCAGGAAGGATTCATCTCAGCTTGAGGGATTTGTTTTATAATAATTTCCTTTATTTTCTGACAGATACCCAACAGAGAGGACTTCAAATACTCTTTAAAGGATGTCTGTCAAAATGAACTGATAAAAAGCAAGGCTGAATCAGCTCATTTCCTGGATGACTTTACTTCTTCCTTTCTAAACTCTGCCTGTTTATAGAGTACTGCAAAGCAGTTCTGACACTGGTGGGGTTAGTATTGCTAGATACATGCAAAAATATTTGCTTTTTCTTTGTAAGGACAAAATTCTGAAAGAAATCTGGTCACTGGAGGATTATCCCCAATGTCAATATCTTCATTATGTCATCATGCAGCACTTACACAAATTAGTTATGATTATATCAGAAGAAAGCACAGATATCTGACTCCTGTATCAGACTTTTGAAAATTTGCTTTTTGCATGTAACTGGAGTGGGTAATTGTAGAATTCATTTTCTTGTAGTTCTTTCATATACAAATTCAATCAGTAGAACAGAATGGCACAATAAGAACATAAACAACAAACAAAAATTCCCAGTATTATTATGTCAGCAGTAGCCAACCCCTTTTCATGTAAAAGTAACACTCTGGCTTTTCTTAATTTAAATGTAAGAGCTCTATTTCAAGAAGGCTTTTGCTTGAGAATTTTTAAAATTTTTTTCATTTATTTGCTGGAGAAAGAGTGGAAGATGAAGTTGGTGGGTTGAAGTGAGTTGCAGCACTTGCAGTAACAAGGACTTTTGAAGAATGTTTTGTGTTTGCTCCCAAAAAGAGTCAGAGTGGATTCATGTAGGGTCCTGGCGGAGTGTGTTCCCTGGCAACTTCTCTTTGACTACAAAATAAATAAAGAAAAGAAAGTGCAGTGAAAGCCTTGCTACTTTCAAATTACAAATTCATTTGAGGTTTTTTAGTGACACTAGTCTACTTTCCACCTTTGCATATCATCAGTAGGCATGCTTCTTGGGCACGGTAAACAAAACGATGTATTCAGTAATTTTTACAAGATCTGTAGAAAAGTTCCTTTGTTAAAGTTACAGGTAGTAATGAATGGACTCTGAAGTCCCCTGGAGAGGAATTCCCTGTCCGTGCCAAACCTTTTTTACTACCAGTTTGATATTTCCTCTAGTGGCACAGAGCTGGCAGGACCGGCATGCAGAGGATGGCTCACTGCCTTGGACTGTGCATTTTGGGGCAGTAAAACTGGGACAGCATATAGGTCTGTTCTGCCAGGTCAACATTGTTAGATTACAAACACTACCCAGTAAGGATGAGAGTGGCCTACTCTCCATAATAGTAGCTATAGCCTATATGAAAATGCGATGGGTATGAAGGTGGTGCAGCCAGCTCACTGCATGCCCACCATCCCTTCCCAGGCAAGAAATTGTCTCATAACACCGTTCCCAGTCTTTCCTTCCATGTACAGGAGGTACAAGGAGGAGTCATTTTACTTTTCAGTAAGTCTTCCTTCCCTTCTTCTCCTCCCGTCTGTCTTCCCTTCTCACAGACATACCTCGATTGCTAGTGTCACATATTTCAGTGTTCGTATCTTCCAGTGTAAGGGTAAATATATGCATTCCAAATAAAAAGACAGTTGAAGCATTTTTAGGTTTATTTTGGGAAGTGTAGCATAAAATACCTTTACAGTGGTATCTAAAACTGTTTATGTGTTAATGCAAACAGATTTCTGTCCAGAAATTCATCAATTCTCTCTTTTTAATGTCTTCTTTTCTTTTTGTCTTCCTTTCTCCAGTTGAACTGGAGTTGGATGATTCTTTAGGAATTCAAGTTGCCAGTCAGAATTTTGAATGTATGACATATTCCTATTACAACATCAACATTATTTTTGTATCCATGAAATACACATTTTCAGTATTACTAATAGGAGGATTCTTAGTTAATTGCATATTGTGCTGCATCAAAATGATTCTGGTAATATTATCATTTCTGCTTATGTAATATAATTTCTACTTATATGCTATTTCCAAACATTCTAAAAGCTTCTTTCCTAATCATGGTTTCTCTTCTATTAAAACAGGATTGAAGTGCCAAATTTCCCTCAAAATATCTATTCTACCCTTCTTGGTTACAGAGATCAATCAATTATGGTCTACACATAAACATATGCACATGGGATTTAGTTACCCATCTCCTTGCAGCTAGCTTACTTATTTGTGCAAAACAGGTGACACGGATGAATAAGCAGAAATGGTATATATTGCTTTTAATACAAATAACCACACCCAAATAAAAAGAGGATCAAAACTGGAACTCATGAAGAATCCAGGACCAAACCCACACACATCATAGCTAAATTGATATGAAAGGACACATCTGAATTAACCAACACATACATTTACACTAATCCTAGTCTAGACAAGGTCTTATAATTTAAAAGGAGATTTTCAGAATCATCTGAGAGCTATTAGTCCTCTCTAGGTCTCAAAACAGGATCCCAGATGCATTAGTTTTAGGTAAGAATGAAACACAGTAAATTAGTTTAAAGAGGTCGGTTACAGAGCAGACAAAGTGGATAATACACTATTAGCTTCATGTGAAAAATGTCAAAATGAAGAAAAAATACTGAAGAATTTAAAATATCATTAGAAAAGCAGATTCTCAGAAAATCCTTGATGTGTGTAATGTACCTTTATTGCAGACATTAATTAACAAGAACCAAACATTTTTAAAGGAGATTTAATTTTCTAAATAGGCTAAAGCAAAAAGTCACCATTATAAAGCAAGTTAAGACTGAAGAAATTTTGAAAGACCTTTTTTTTTTTCCTGTAAATAAGTCACCAGTGCCTGACAGCTTTTCTATTGATTTTTATTTTAAAAACTTTAAAGATTGCTTAGTTCCCCTCTAGCAGTCACAGGTAGAGAGTTCTTATTCTCAGGATGTTTTCCAGATGCTTTTCGCTTCTACACTATTTTTAAAAAAGGTAAATATATCAAGGAAAGTAATTCCTATAGGCTTGTATCCACACTTAAAAGAAAATCTACGTTCTTGCTAAAGTAAATGACTCCATCAGAGACCTCTGTTTCCGGCAAAACCAGTAAAGATTAAAATTACTTTATTTAAAAAAGAATATATACCTAATAACGTTAGATGGACAGAAAAGATGATCCGATCTACCCTCTGCAAATACATTCCCAGGCACGTAGGATTTAAAACTTACACATGATGAAAGAGTTATTGAAAGCTGTATTAACCATGAGGTTTTCTTCAGCATCTAAGCTATAATGTTTCAGTACAAAACAATGATGAATTTCACAAGTTTTGATAATTTTAATACAAACTCAAACAATAAGTACTATTGGGTAAGATGGGTACCATATGTAGAAAGAAGGCACTGAGGTACAATGCAGTCATGGCTAGGATCTCGTCTTTTTGCTGCACTCATGAAAAATAAGCATAGTAGACCTTTATTCTCTGTCAGAAGATTCTTGCTGCCACCTTGCTTTATAAAAGTACATTTATTTAGTCAGGCAGCTGACCTGAGGAGAAAGAGAAAAAGCTTGTATAAATCTTAAAAAGAAACAAATATTCCTCCTCTTATATTCAATAAATCATTCTTTAACAAAACATTAAGTGGATGAGCTTACTCTCAAATTATATTTTGGGTAACACATTAATGTCATTGTGATGCCCTTCACAATATATCAGTTTATCTTATGCTGAATATTAAAACATTACACATAGGTCATTTATCTCAACAATTCTCATCTGTGTATCAGTTGGAGAGAATGTTTTTTCTCTAACAATAGCAACGGGGTAACACACATCCCTTTCTTGCATGGTTGCACTGCACTGAAAGCCATAAGCATTGCATAATAATTGTAATATCAAAATAAATATTACTAAGGTAAAGTACATTAAAGCTGTTTGAAGGCCTAGTTTCTCTTTTAATGTTTGTATGGAGAATCTCAGCTCCTATAAAAGCGCAGATCAAACTGAGAAAGTTTTTGGTATACTTGATAGAAAATATAAGTCTGAGATTAGCACTGTTACGTGTTAATGCTGGATATGCAGGCAGCCTAAAACAGACAGCGAATAACATTTGAAAAAAGAAATATTAAAAAAACCCACAATTATTCTACTTGTTTGGGCACCTTTTTTAATTTGAACATCTGATGGTACCTGAAGTATTCAGTGCAAATTTTTTGATCTATGATCATTCCCTAGCTAAGCATTTGCAACATCAGAGGCTTTGATATTCCCCAAGTTTTGGACCCTAAACACTGTCTAGTGGTTGTCCTTTCCCAAAAGAACAGGCCTTTGAAGTTTAGTCAAGTTTGTATTTGAACAGAACTACGCCTGTATCAATATAGTGGTTATATAATCAGCATATTATCACATTTTCTTTCCAACACCTTTATACCTAAGAATCAGAATTTTCTCATTTTGGCCCCATAGCTACAAGATGTTGAAAAACTTGATTAAGGTGTTTTTGTGATAGAGAAAAAGCACTTTCTTCTTGCAATCACATTATGCAAATACAAAATCGGCAGTTAGGAACCTGTTGAATCAGCATTTTTACAATTGGATAGAAATTATTCCGTTCAAATTCTGTCTAATTAAAATTATTGGGATCTTAGCTTACTTAGTGCAGTACAAACTTTGAACTGAAGCATAAAAAACATATTTAAGAGCTACAACTGTCAAATGAACATAACATTAATGAGGTCATATTAGCAAGATAACAATCTTTTAAAAATAACAATACTTTTGTTACTCTTATTCAAAATCCCAGATTAAAATACACAATTTGAGGATCAGAATAGAGGAGGAAGAGCACATATGGGAATACTGATCTTTTTTACATGGCAACCATTTCATTTTATACCCTACTTCATCTTAATTTCTTTATTATTATTATTATTATTGGTGGTGTTGTTATTATTGTTATTGTTATTATCATTAAGAGGAGGAATTCTTCAAGAGTTGCTGGACTTTTTGGATATCAAACTACCAATTTGGTGTGATTGTGGGACTGTTATAAAGTCCAATCCAATGCAATATTTTTGTTAGCTGGAAATTTTGAATGCCAGATGATGTTGTTAGGTCTTTGCAAAATAGATTTCTATAAAATATAAAATCTTGTAAATTTGTAAGGCAACAGTGCTGAATATTTTAAACATAAAATATTTGTCAGTTGCTTCAAACATATGAATAAGCTCTGGTTTTAATACTTTTGCAATACCACAAAAGCTCACTGTCAGTGCTACAAAGACCTCGAATGTATTTCCAGGTATGTCAGTTTAAAAGACTAAAGATGACCAGATCATATTCACCAGGCCAAAATATCTATATTCGGGACTATCTTGCTCTGGATTTTCCCAAAGGGGTTGGAAAGCATACTGCAGGGTTAAATGAGCCATGGACAAAGTCATAAAAATGAAGAGCATGTAGTACAATTTTTATCTTCAAGGTTAGCAAACCATTTAAAGAAAGACTGATATTCCGTAGCCCCGTGTCTGGTCATTTCCAGTGAAAGAAGTCAAAACACCAGCAAATATGCTATGTTGCCTATAACTGCTCTGCTGGTGATAAAAAAACTTGTAAGCATGAAGTATTGTGCATGAATTGTCTAGCTCCTCAGTTGCAGCTACAGATCCAGACTAATGTGGGTCATTCTGATATCTTACATATGTACATTTTATCTCTTGTGCCATTTCTTTTCATTATTTGAGAGCTATCTTAGTATTTTCATTTATTAATTGTAAGACAGATAATCATATTTCACAGCATGGGTGACATTTCAGTGTGGAAAGGCAAAAAATCTGAATGCGCTTTCGTACAAATATTTAAAAGCATACTGCATTCACTTAAGGGAATTAATCAGAAAGACATGAACCACTATATTTCTTTGGTCTATTATCTTTGTAACACAAGAGAAGGTAGGAGGGAAAAGGAAAGGAAAAAAAAAAAGAGGAAGTTACGATGTAGACTTCAGACACTAATTCAAGTATTCAAATATCGAAGTCCTTCCCCAACAGAGTGGGGAAACCTGAGGGGGACACTAAAGTCCTCTCCAAGCTCTTTCATGGCATCCTAGGTTGGTGTAAATAGCTTAAACATTCAATCTCTAAAAGAAAAATTAAAACATGCATGACTCAAATCCTACTCATAGGTCTTGAGAAACGTTACCTTCTTGTGATTTTTGAAGGTTATACACTTTTTGATTTTATTGTCAAAGAGAGGTAAAAGAAAGTAAATGAAGATACTATGGGCACTAACAACAAAATACAGTTTTGTTTCACAAAGTTCTTTAGGGTCATGTTAAAGTAAACCCAGGTTTAAGCTTCCAAGTCACTAATTTAAAGTATCATCTATCATAGAAGGCATATGGTAATACTTTCTTAATCTAAAACTGAGGTTCATACTAAAATTGCATAAAAAAACCCAGGCTGCATAAGTCAAAAACTGAATCAGACCTACATCCTCACTGGACTTCTATAAGGGACTGTTAAGATAATTGCAAGTATAATTATTGCTGCATGTTGCATGTAATCATATTGAACATTTCTAACAAAAGTTCTCAACTGTCCTAAAAAGTGAATTTTCTCAAACCTTCTTTCCCTCCCTCTCTCTCTTATCTTTGTGGACTGGTATTGCAGGAATAACAGACAGGTACAAATACTGTCTTATCCTTTTTCCGAAGATCAGTTCTAGCATGTAACATAAATAATATTTTTTAAGTAGTTGATCTAAAATTACAATTATTAGTGGGAGAAAAGTTTAGTTGTATATTGAGGTTTTTAAAGAAATTGAAAGTCTTCGTGAGACTCATGCTTCATTGTATTTATATCACTAGTTAGGGGCATGCCACACAGGCTGAAAAAATTAACTCTCTAAAAGTTTCTAAAATTCTTTGCAAGTACTGCATCTCAGCAGTACTCAGAACATATGAAGGTACCAATTTAAAGGTGCTCTCATAAAATGTAACCCCAGCAAAAACCACAGACGTAACAACTTCTATTCTTGTTTTCTACTCAAGGTATATAATGTAGTATTAATTTCGGTAACTCATAGTATTAAAAACATAGTAATTTCAACATGACTTACAAAATAATGGCATACTTGCTCATTTTTGATTGAGGTCTTTTTTTAAATCTTACCAACCTTTAACCTGGAAATCTGTACTCAACTTCAGGCACGTAAGTTTTGGTGAGACTGAGATTTTTTTTTAAACTAGGGTTTGGAGCCAATAACACAGCATTCAATGTCTAAAATTAAACGCACAGGTCTCTCTGGGGTGAAATTCTTACGTAAAATCAGAAATACACTTTTTGGAGAAGAAATACATCAGAGGTTTACCATATTTTAACTCTGGAAAAAGAATGAGGTTATAAATTCTGCACTGTACAAGGGCAGCTACTGTGGATATGGACTATATTTGTCTTCTCAGTGTGTTCTTATTTATCTGTTATGTCTTTTGTAGAAGTAACTGACGGAGCAAAACCCTTTAGAGTATCCTCAGCGAACAACTGAGCTTGCTCTGAGAGAAATTTTAGGAGGTTACAGTGTACAGGACTCAAGAGAGCCAGAGAAAGACAGCACCTGATGTGGAGACTAGAGTGAGGAGCCCAACACCAGCAGCTGGGACCCGGGAAGGACTGACTTTCAAGCAGACTCGGGAAGGCTGGGCAGAGTTTGCTACAGGGCAGAGAGCAGCAGTACTGAAGGACTAAACCCAGGGCAAGGAGCCACAAGCAGACACAGTGGGTAGGAGGAGAGGTGTTTAGGAGCCCATTTTACTCTGAGATGGCCAGTTAAAGATTTAAAGTACAGGCATCCTAATTCTTTATTTTAAGAAGACCTGGCTTACGGATTTTAAAAGCCTTTCAGTCTTCCCTGGGGATATAGGGGGTCTAGTTATGCTCATCATTTTAGCTTTACTTCCCATTTTTGTCAAGAAGTAGATATCCTTCATAATATAAATCCAAGAAGCAAAAAACTCAAGCTATTTGCCTTTCAGAAGACTGTCAGAAAACTGTTGTAATGGTGCAAGTTGGAACAGAGATACTTGTCTGTTAAATTATTAATTGTAAAAGCTTTTGGAGGGGTGGGAAGAGAGAAGATACTGATACTAAACTGTATTCCTCTCTGAAACTCAAAACACAAATTTAGCTAGACCTTCGTTTGGTGTAATCATCATCACTCTTCTGACTCGAAACCAGCCAGCAAGTACAAGTCAATTAGCTGGTTCAGTTCTCCTACTCTTCATTACCTCTGCCAAGGACAGAATCTGACCATAGCCACCATGCATTCCATGCTGGGATTTTCCCCGTAATAGACTGGAGTATCAGGCCGTGTGAACCTCTATGCTTATATATCCATCATTTTTGATGAGAAGTCACACAGGCATAAGGGTCCATCTGCCTAAATGTGTTTCTGGAACTGGAAGATACTGTTTGTTTATTCTTTTCAAAGTAGATACTTATCAAACTACAGATTGAGACTATTCTGGTTTTTAGAGCAGCCCTTGTCACATTCGTCAAAGTAACTGACTACTTCTTCACTCATTCATTCATCTTTTTTTTACTGTTTTCCAAACTTTTCTTTCCATTGTAGCAGTTGCAGTGGATCAGAGCCATATGGCTCTGTCTTTTAACTGCTGCAACAAGCTGCTCTACCACCTGGCGAAGGACTGATACAGACTCCGAAGCTCAGCTCCTTATTTCCAGAAATTCAGTATCTACTTTCACAGTGCCTAGGTTTTCACAAACCAGAGAAATGAAAGCATGGCTCTAAAGCCACTTAACAGAAAATATACAGATTGTTGTATTGATATTTATTGGAAATATGTGTCTTGAAAGACTACAATACAGGAATTAATTTCTTTTTAACATCTTAACAAAGTGAAAGTGGGGGAAATGCTTACTGATGACCAGAATGTGCTTCGTAGATTTTTCAGTTAATTCTGCATCTAAAAGTAGAGGAGTAGATACATTTGATCTTCAGATAATACATATGTCAAGAGTTCAATGGCAACCTCTTTCAAAAAACAAAAAGGCCTCATTTTTTTTTTATATTTCTAGGACAATATTAAAGAATCAATGTTTAGCAATTCACCTTAGTTACCTTTGCATATAACACACAACAGCTTTTCCTGTATGGTATATCTCAAAATATTCAGGTTTATTCTCTTTTCCCTTTGAGTCTTGTAATTGAAATATATATGTCATTAGCATTCATATTCTAAATGAGGAGCAGCATGAAGGCCCACATGAAAAAAAAACCAACAAAAAACAAACCAAAACAGAAGTACTTTAAAGCAATATAAATAAAATATATACTGATTATCCTTACTTGAGGGTGCATTTTCCTGCATATGCCGTAAAGGTAGGATAAAATATGTAAAGTCTGTCTGCATGTATTATGTTCCCAAAGCTTCATATTCATTAACACCAGTATTTTGTGGAATTGCATTTGCACCCTTAGAAAAATCTGACTGATTTGTGATTTTGCATTATACAAACTACTAGCATTTTTTGTTTGCAATTCATTGGTTGTAACTCAAAGTAACTGTGCAACAACTTCATTAATTGAAATGCAAGCCACATGCAGAGGAACTATTTGTTCTCAAAGATTCCACAAAGGTCTTATTTCTTGCAAATAAGAAAAGACTGGGTGAGGACAGATCAAGGATTGGGGGTTGAAGCCTGGGATGGAAGGGTTCAATAAGATACTTCACATTAGACCATAAACCACTGACTGCATATGCTTTGTAACAAGACATTTTTTAAAAAAGATGAGACATGGGAAAGACAGAAGGACTGTGGAACAGAAGGAGTGTGAGGATAAATAAGGAAGGCAGGAAGGGAAGATTATGGTTTCAAGAAATGGAGAAGACTGGCTTGCCTTGCAGAAAGGAAATTGTACATTATAGTATCCCAGAGAAAGAACAGAGTAAGGACTCTGGTATGAGTGGTTTTATATAATCACACAAAAAACACACTACAGTGACTTCTAACGTCTCTGAGGAACTGGATGTGACTAAAAGAAGACCTCATAAAATTGGAGAGGGGATGCAGAAGAAGCTAAACTTCTAAGAAAATTAGGAGTCCTGATGACGCTGATTTAACAACCCAACTTTCATTACGGTCTTGTCGTGTGTTACTAAAGGCCCCTTTAAATTCCAGCTCACTGGATTTCTGCCAAATTATAGCATATTTTAAAGCAAACTTTGGAGTTAGTGAAGCTTCACAAACTTAAAATATAAACCCCCCTCTAAGCTACAGAGGAGTGATATTACGTGAAACTGCACGTAATATCACATCAGCTCAGCTCCTCCTAACATGTTGTCAAAGGACACAAGAACAGATCAGGGTCTTTCTTTCTCTGGGATTCAAGCTAAAATCTGGTATCTTTGTGACACTAAATGGAAATAATTCAGTAGCACTTAGGAAGTAGAGACTTTTATCTGATAGTCTGACACCTCCTGGTCATAAATAGCCTTGACTTTCAGTCCTCGTTAATTTGATGGGGTTAGATCCTGTCCATTTCTACTCTGCCAGAGGACAAGTTCTTTAGAACTCTGCTTTAGCCTTCATCAATGCAAAATGCCTATTTTAATGATCTCCCAGTGGAATGGAGTAGGCAGTATAAAAATTTTGCAGAAAATCCAGCTATTAAATTATTAACAGAGTTCATGTGGAACAGTGTTATCAATTACCCTGTACAGCAGTTGTCACTGATTTCACATAAGCACCAAACTGTAGTATTGTATCATCCTTTACTCTGATGTTTTTTATTGTTAGGGAAGAGACTTACAAAGCTCCCTCTTTTGCTCTTCTTCCAACTTCTTCCTTCTACAGTCCCACTTCTCTCTTTCCAGAAGCCATAGATTCACACAGCGTGCAAATGCAACCCACCAAAAGACGAAGAGAGCCCAGAAACAAAGATTAAATACCCGATTCATTTACACTCTCTCATCAGCTATTGTATTTTTAATTTAAGAACTGCTTAGCTGATTTAATTATTTGAGAATTTTATTGTGAAAAAATTAGTGTTATGCTTGCCATACAGATGATACATTAAGCACACTTAATTTTTTGACAATTTTCTACCTCATCTTGGGAAGAAGAGCAACACTAATGGACAAAAATCCCCAAATACAGAAATGCTACTCAGCAGTACTGTCTTCTAGAATCTGGTAGCTGTCATACCTGGTGTGTTCAGGAAACAAATTATACATAAGAGATGTTTTTTCAAAGACATGGAATAGATTCCTCCAAGTTTACAGGCCACAGAGACTTCTGAAAATAATGGGAAAACAAGGCAGTATGCCCAAACAACAGAAGAAGCTATTTGTAAAGAAGTAAATAATATTAATGTAGTACTTATAGTGAGAAAACAAAAGTTCTGCCATAACTGGGCAAAAGTGGGCAGTAAAAAATTAAGTTTGTTGTAAAGGCTCGACACTTATAAAAAGGAGGAAAAAGATGAGGTAACATAAGTTAAGGATACAAGTTAAACTAGTTACTGAACTTAAACTATGACATGCATTTTTTCTCCCTTTTCCTCTATTTTAGACAGATAAATGCATACTGCAAAGTGAGAAAAGACACTTTTAGAGGATAAAATTTACAAAATGCATTCTAAATTTGCTGATGCAGGCAAAATATTAGGTGTTCATGCACCTCTTAGGTAAAGTAAGAATTTGATTTTGGTTTTAAGAACAGATTACTATGAGTATTTTAAAGGAGATATACATCGTTTACTCTATTCACCAAGAGCTTTAAATTGTAGAACATGAAAGCCAAATGATTTTTTAACATCTCGTTGTCACTATAGCACTGACTTATGGTAGCAGACTGACAGATGAAAAACACACACACTTCTCTGAGTCAGTGAAATAAGAATATAGTAAATATTGAAAACTATTCTTTAGAAATTTAGCATAGGCATGTGTATATGGGTCCCTGGTTATGAGGGAGGAGAGGAAGAAAAAACTACCATTTGATTATTAGTATGATGTTCCTATAATGATACAAGTTTTGAACCCTAAAAAGAATGAAACCACAGCACTTCACAGATGACATCAAAGGAAGACTTATTCTTGCGTGTCCAGTAAGAGCAGATGCAATACAGTTTAAAAATATAAGCTTGTGTTCTTCCACTATCGTCATAATCAGATGTCTTAAGAGACTGTGAGAGGTTTTATCCATCCAAAATGAAATAAATTGGTTACTTTAGATTCTAGCTTTTCCTTCGCTGTTGGTACTTCATATGTTTTAATTCCCTTTTCTTATCACTTGGCTTAGCCCATCAACCAAAACAAGAAGCTATACTTTCTGAAATGTTTTCTGTTTTTTTAGGAATCCTAGCTTCACACTTTGCTGCAAGTAACATCTTAGCCTTCAGTTTCTAGAGACCATTGCTTAGCTAGGAATGCATTTAAAGACAGAATTTTTTTGCCCTGCCTTCTCAGAAAGTCCGAATTTACTTCAGCCCAGTGAATGTCTTACTTTTCCTGTTGAATTATTCCCTAGCTTTCCTTCATACTACCATATGTCTAAATTATGGGTTGTTTTTCTAGCCTGTGTTCTTGTAGTGGTGGAGCTATGATCTGGAGCTCTGGGAAGGCTAGTCACCAGAGGATACAACCTGTCTTCTCAGCTAATTTCAATAGCATTTGTTCGGGTTCACAAAGATCCTATCACTACTTTATAGTATGGTCATATCCTCAGTCTTCTCTTAAATTTTCTTAGTGTTTTCAGCTCTGTTCTTTCTAGGCTTCTTCCTAGGTCATCTCTCAGAAAGCCCAGGGACTTTTTTCACTAAAGCTATCACTGGGCAACTATATCAACAACAACGTGCTTCCTCTTCCAGGCAGTCTTGCTTTGAATGTACTGATTACTGAAGAATTGCAGGTTCTGAAATATCTTGATTTTTGAGAGACCAACACGTGATTTGTCATGCACAACATGAAACAGGCCTCTAGAGTAAGATCTAACTTACCTGACATAGTTCTGTTTTTGAAAAGTGTGGAAGAAAGACCTGAGAACCACACTGAGACTAATTTCATCTTTATTTTAGGGCTGAGTGATGGAAATCTAGTCTGTCTTATATTCTGAAATATAGTTTTTTGAATACCATAGAGTTCTGCACTAAAATTTCTACATGGAAGAAATCCTATAAACGTTGTATCAGACCCAAGAATTTTTTAACTCAAGGCTCTGTTTAAAATCCTCTACAGAAAAATTTGTATTTTGAATACATGTTTTCTACTCAAAAATCATTCAGCCCTGCCTCCTGAACTTAGGAAGGGCCAATGATTTGGAGTGAAATCAAAGAAATACTTATAGCCATTGTTGGTTTGGCAGAATGTTTTCATAAACGTATAGACACCAATTGTTCAAGTAGCAACTCTACAAAAGTTATAGGACAGAAAGACCATAATCAAAACAGTATCAGGACACAATTGGTACTAAATGAATTAACAAGATAATTGTATTTCCTTCCAGCACCATAAATTTTACTTTCACTTTTTCTGTTTTAAATTCAAATCCCTTATATGTTTTTGTATGTGCATATTGTGCACACACATGTTTTGTATGTGCAGTTTGTGCTACAACAACTCAAAGAATGTCAAGTGTGTTGAAGGGAAGGGGAATTTGCCAACTTTCTAACAGTATAAGCCTGTTTTGGCAGAGCTTGAAACAAGTGGACATAAATTTACCAATTTTGCTACAAAAGAAGTCATCTAAGGAATCTGATAAAAATAAATCAATCCTCTTCCCTTTTTGATGAACACTCCATGGAAAAGCCAGGCTGCCACCCATGTTAGGCTAGCTCCTGCCTAAATAATCTGTCACCTATGGCTACGAAGGGGATGTAGTTACAGCAGAGGGTGAGATGGCAAGGAAGGTCCTGCTTTGGATTAATACCATTATGTTTTTCTCACAGGTAAAAGACCTGTTAAGAAGTGGAACACTGTACAACAGCTCTAACTGTAATAGAACTGCAGTAACATATTACAGCATGGTATGTCAATGTAGTTAACACTGACTTTCTCAGATTATCATCATCCATTGAAGTAGCTCCTCAATAATTTGATACATATATATATTGCAAATTTAATATTATCCCTATCAATCTTGGGTACTTATAGATGTCCCTGTAATATCTAACTACTGTCTTCTGCACAGTGCAGAAGCTGAAATGTTTTTTTAAAAAGAGTAGGTCTATTTTGAACTCCTACGTTAGCGCTTTTCCATGTTTTTCATCTCTTCACTGAAAGCGTACGTACATAATAAATCATAGAATCACGAGATCAACTCATGGCCCACATTATGGATACATAGTAAATGCAATAAGCTAAAATTTTACTCTGCCCTGTCTGTCAAGGCTTTTCTTTTCAGAATGTAAACACTCACTAGTGTTGGAACAGCTGCCTTTCTTTCCTCATTTTCTTTAATTCAATGGGACTTTTTTTGAACCGTATTTAATTTCCCACAGAAAAGTCATGTTTCTTCTCCCTCCTCTTTCCACAGTAAAAGTGAACAGTATGACAGACACATGGGACAGGATTTAGTCTACATTCAGGGATTTTTCTGAGATACAGCACCTACAAATTATCATTGCTAAAAGTGGGTAAATTATATTGAATCTGCTCCATGCTGGAAGTAATAAGACGTCTTCCAGTCCAGAGAGATATTTCAGCAAGTTGATCTGTCTGGGAAACCTTACAGAGCATCCTAAACTTCTGAAAAAGATACACAAGACACTGATCACATATAGACAAATCCTAATCTAAATTTGCTTCTTAACAATAATCATGTTGAGCACTTTCTGTAAACCATCTAGTTAGGTACTCAGTCAATACTACCTGAGAGAATAGTCCTTTTTAAGATAAATGGTGAAGTAATTGTTTGTCCCAAACAAATTAATGGGAATTAGAGGTCTTAGAAATCGGTAGGAATTAGTGTTCTTACCATTACTGTTTTGTTTTCTTCAAATGTTGTACATTCAGAGGGAAAATTTGTCGGCCTATAGCATCAAGGATCCTCAGTCTGGTGAATGACTAATGGAAGATTGATTGTAGTTAGATGTACAGACTCATTACAGAGGGGATATCTGAAGAGCATTATGATGAAAAGAGCTAACCAGAACAAAGCCAGAGAATGAAAGAAGTTAACAAAACAACTCAAGGAGTGTAATTTTCTGGGCACAAAACCTGGAGGATCACAAATACAGGAAATTACTTTTACATAATGACACTTTTTTAAGCACTGGTCAAATTAATCCCTAATTTCCAACTATCCATGGAGCTCGTTGACACCGCGTCTGTACAAATACAGATGTTTCCACTTTGCCAAACAGGGTTGTAAAGCCCTAATGTTAAAGTTCCTACATGCACAGGAGAGCCTGTTCAGATGTGCAAAAGAAATTCTACAGAAAATGTGAGCTGTACCAAAAAGAATTAATAGAAAGAAGGGTACAAATAAGAAGAAAGCAGCTTCTCAAGTTAAATGCACTAAACTTCAGGAGATGATGATGGAAAACTAGAGACAAGAATTTTAAAAAGTGATTCAAGATTTGCATGCCTTGCATGTTCTCCACAGTCTTTACCATTGTTTAAAGACAGAAAAGTACCAAGGGCATCATAGAGTTATTTTCCCTACTTAGCACAGTTAATTTTTTAGATCTGATACCCATTATCTTATTGATTAGCACTTTATTCTGAGAGTAACACCTTGAAATCATAGGATGTCTCTGGCACAAGGTCTTTCTGAGTAAGAGTATGGGTGTCAAAAAACAGCTCTGCATTAATCAACATTGAATTATTAAAGCTTTATTCTGTATTGAAGCCTACCGTTTCGACAGTCGGGAGAATAGACAATGAAGCAAGGGAAACTTGTTGTCTCAGAACAAACTAGCATTTGTCATGACCAATTTTTCAAGATGGATAATAAACGCAAGCTTTGGCAAGACTGCCTGTCATTAAGTTTGCATAAAACTAAGGATTTATGAACTGGAAACCCTAGTGTAGACATTTTGTAGCTATGCCGAAAAAAGATGTATCATCACTAAAAAGATCTTACAATGAAGTAGTAGTTGTATATTCATGATGTGTGGTCTTTCTTGAAAAAAAAACCAAACAAAAAAAAAACCAAACCCAAAAACTACAAACAAACAAACAAAACCTCCCACAATTAAATTTCTGTAAATAAGGAATCTAGAAAAATTTGCTTATTATGGCTGCCTATATTATCCAGGGACTTGGACTCAGTAATGCAAAAGCTTCCTTTCTGTCATGAATTCCTGGGTAAAATACTGTAGAATCTATGCCTCTATTGTATCTGTGATGATTGTCTGTTTAATACAATCACATTGAAATAACTGTAACCATCTGGAGAAATGCAGGAGATCAAGTTTCACTGACTGTCCTTTATTTACACATTCAGAGAAGCTAATTATAGTCAAACTTCATATTAAAACTACTTCAAATTTCCCACTTAAAGGTAGAAGAGTTCAGACTTTAAAGCTTTGGAAATCTGTACGATTAGTGGCGTGTTCAGACTTTTACAAAATAATAACCTCATCCTTCTCCCTGACCCCTCCCAAAAAACCTCAAATTCAGGAAATCATCAAATATCATAAAATGGAACAAAGATGTGACAAACCTGTGTCAGAGAGATGAATTTTGCCTTTTCCTTGAAGATCAGTCCAAATTTTGTCAAATTCTGACTCCATCTCAGATTTTCTCTCTTTAAACACAGTAATTATAGTATAAGGTATTATTCATCCTGCTTAAATTGTTAGCATTTAGTTTGTATAATGATGTGGTCCACACATTATTTTGATCAGAATGAGTGCAACATGATCTTTTTGTGTTGTTGTAATGATATTAATTTGACTGGTGCCTTGAGGAGTCTTATCCAGTTAAATAAATATATTAAATGTTAAAATTTGTGATGGGGCTTCTTGCAAATCCTCAGTTCAGGTAAATTATTCTAAGAACACCATCACTCCACTCCAAACACAAGAGTAAGGCTCAGCGACTATAAATGTATGAAAACAGTTTCTTTCAAATTGTGAAACAGATAATAACTCTTAGAAAAATACATGTTTTCACTCTCAAGGTATCAAGCAATTAGGTGACATTGTCTTCCAGTGCCATTCAAGGGCTCAACTGTGTACAGTTAAGTCTCATTGGGAGCTCGTATTGAGGTTATTATCCAGAATTACCCATATAACCATCAGTGAATTACTGGAGTTCTCAAAACAGACTCTCTCATCCTCTTAGAATAAACTTCCTAGATGCATTACCTTGCATTTGGCTAAATGAAAGAGCTTTTTCTTGGATTTGATCCTCTATCCAAGCGATTCAGATTTCCCTGGCTTTGTATTATACCTTATCCCACAGAACTTCATTATCTCTAAGCTTCACTAGCAGGGTTGTAGAGCATCCTCTAGATCACTGATATAAATATCACATAGCAAACAAGCTCTGAGTTCTATGGACCCTAGTAGATGTGGTCCTATACATCTTTCTCAATAGCTACATCATAAGATCTGTCAAGACTTAAATCCATCTAATCAATTCTTTATGTATGTATTTGTAAACTTCTGAACCTTAATGTCATGCAGTACCAAATCAAATGTCTGAAGAAAATCAAATATACTAGACCAACACATTTACTTTTATCAGACAGACCTTAATCTTGGTGGAAAACAAATAAAACAATTCTGGCTAACCTTAACTATAGTCAAGCCACTATTGTTTTTGTTTACAGATCCCATAAATTATCTTTCCATTATTTCATACATCAGGCTAATCCTTCTTGGCCTTCTTCATTCTCTTTAAATACTCTAACAGTATATAAGAATTTTTCCAGTTTTCCCAAAAGTAGTTTAAGAAGTCATTGATTCATATTACTCCTCAGGAGGTTCTCTAAGTAAAACTTATGTGAGCCTATTTCTTCAGAATTTTTAAGTTTTTGTTGAAACATAAATGGTTATTAGGAAATTTTTTTAATTGGTTCAAGAGATTTTTTTTTAAATTAAAAAAAATACTTCTCCTTCAAATTATTTTTAGTCTGTTTTCCTAAACTGAATCAGAAGCAGAAAGCTTCATTTCTGGGGAGAGCTAAGAATACCCTCAACGTTCTGCAGAGACCGCAACAGTAGTTTTGAAAACTTCTTTGAAGTGCAGTGAGTGGTGCAGGGGCTACCAAACCTCTGGCAAATTAAACCTGGGCTAGCACTATGGCCGTTCAGCCTTCAGGAACCCTGCAAGTGTGTCTGAGCAGCATTGCACTGCTCTCTGTACACATACCCAAAGGTCAGGCCCTGAGTACGCCAAGTGTCAGACTGTGTTTGCATGAGCCTGAAAGGAGAATGAACGCTTCCTTTCCAATCAGGCATCAAAAGCATTTACTCAGCAGATGGAGAGGGTTGGGTGATTCAGAATGAGATTAACAGCTGCTTGAATGCTAGCGGGGTATGTCTCAGAATTAACAAAAGGGTAGCATAAAAGTTCATTTTTATTTTTCATCTCCTTTCCTCACCAAGCCCACCTGAGATTTAAGCATCTGATTCCAGGCTGCCAGGAGAAGCCAGCCTCCACTGGCTATAACTCAATCCCTGCAGTATGGGCTTATAGGAAATTTATATAAAAATTGCAGATTTATTCCTTCTTACAGCAGGAAGCAGTAGCATTCTGTGCCTTTTTTAAACTGGCAAATATTTGGAATACACTCAAGTTATGAAAGATGGTGTAAATTAATGGAATAAATGTTAGTCTAGGTATTCACTCTTCATCATTTCACCCTCAGAGATGGTTATTATAAGTTTTTATTCCCTGTCTTTCAAGTTAGTAAATCTTTCCTGGATTTCTGCTAACCAAACTAACTTAGTAGGACAGAATAGAAAGCATCCTCTCCCTTCCTTCCATGCACACACAGAAAAATATATAAACTGGTAACTAGACCCCTGCCTAGAAGGGAAAAAATGTGAGTTTGGGCACATTTTTGGACACAACGACTTCTAGCAACATTCATCTTTTACATACACGTGATGTTTGAGTATGTCTGTCATATGAGACCTCTTGTAAAGCACAGCAAGGCAAACATCGCTTTTCAGAAGTGGATTTAACTACTATGTAGCTCGCCACTGAAAAGACTGAATCAGTTCTAGGGTTGAAATTAAATTGCTTAAATTCCATTTTAGGTAAATAGATCAATTATATATCTGTGTCTTTTACCTCCTCGTTTTTATTCTGTGTCTTCAAATTCAGCTGTGGCTTTACTTGCTTTGAAGTCAGTCCTGAAGTATACAGGCTGTCTTATTAACTTGTTTAAATTGGACAAGGCCAATAGGAGACACAGCAATTTACGCCTGATTTCCTGATCCTATATTATCAAGAAGTCCCACATTATTAAAAATGTTCTTTTATCTAAATGTAAATTCTATTTAGATACATATTTTATGTTACATTCTGAAGTCCAAAGACAGACATTACTTGTGAAGCCTCAAGAACAAGAATCAAACTCATCTCAGGTGTAAATTAATTCATAAATATATTAAACCTGATGTGTTATGTCTCAATGGTTAAAACTTTCTAAAGAACCACTATGCTGTCTTCCATGTTCCCAAAGAAAAGCTTTGTTTTGGGAGCAGGGGGTAGATTGTTTTCACATGGAAAAACTGGTAAAGCCTTTTAAAATTACTGATACAAAACTGTAGTGATTGAAAGCTAATCTCAATTATATTAATAAGGTGTATTGCTGCCCAGTGTGATAATAATATTTTCTACCTTAAGTGGACTTTGATTCAAAAAATAGGCTCGAATAAAGAAAATTTAAAAAAGAAACAGCCATTTACTATATTTTCGTTGTGAACCTTGTAGACTTTCTTATATATACTGGGAACCTTTTTTCATTTTCAAGGTATTTAGCTCTTTTCTTATGAGCAATTTAAGAAGAATATGTAAGATTTGAGCAAGAGATAGCAGAATTTGATTTTCGGTAATGTAGTAGTGTTGTCATACTAATCTGTAGTGAGTTCATAGGCATATAAAAGCTATGAATCCATTTATTAGTTGAATAAACACAGAATAAATCTATTGACACCTTGAATGTTGCTTTGGAGGTGTGTATAGGCGACATAAGAGTAAAAATAAGCCCATGTCCTAAGCTAAATGCAGTTTCTAACTCTAACAGATAAAAGTTTGAAAATGCAGAATTCTCAAGAGCAGTTCAGGAGCATTTTCTCTCAATAAATTTTTAAATAGTAGAAGTGCTTATGTTAAAAGAGACCTTTAAGATCATCAAGTCTGTTTGTTAACCTAACAATGCCAGGTCCACCACTAAACTATGTCCCTAAGCATCACATTTACAAGTCTTTTAAATACATCCAAGGATGGTGACTCAACCACTTCCCTGGGCAGCCTGTACCAGTCCTTGACAGCCCTTTTGGTGAAGAAGCTTTTTCTAATGTTCAATTTAAACCTCCCCTGGTGCAACCTGAGGCTGTTTCCTCTTGTCCTATTGCTTGTTACTTGGGAGAAGAGACTGAACCCCACCTCACTACAACCTCCTTTCAGGTAATTTTAGAGAGTAATAAGCTCTCCCCTCAGTCTTCTTTTCTCCAGGCTGAACAACCCCAATTCCCTCAGCTGCTCCTCATAAGACTTGCTCTTGAGACTCTTCACCAGCTCTGTTGCCCTTCTTTGAACACACTCTAGCACCTCAGTGTCTTCCTTGTAGTGAGTGGCCCAGAACTGAACACAGGATTTGAGGTGCAGCCTCACCAGAGCTGAGTACAGGGAGGACATTCTCTTTCCTACTCCTGCTGGCCACACTGTTTCTGATACAGGCCAGGATGCTGTTGATCTTCTCGGCCACTTGGGCAAATTGCTGGCTCATGTTCAGTTGGCTGTCCACCAACACTCCCAGACAGATCCTTTTCTGCCTGGCAGCTTTCCAGGCACGCCTGTAGCGCTGCCTGGGGTTGTTGTGACCACAGTGCAGGATCCAGCACTCGGCCTTGTTGAACCTGATATGACTGGTCTCATCCTACCAACTCAGACTGTCCAGATTCGTCTGTAGAGCCTTCCTACCCTTGAGCAGATCAACACTCCCACCCAACTTGCTGTCATCTGCAAACTTACTGAGAGTGCATTCAATCCTTTCATCAAGGTCATTGACAATGTTATTGAACAAGACTGACAAGACTGGCCCCCACACTGAGCCCTGGAGAACACTGCCTGTGATAGGCCACCAACTGGATTTAGTTGGACTCACCACCATCTTTTGGCCATCCAGCCGGTTTTTTTACCCAGTGAAGAATACACTTGTCCAAGCCTCAGTAGCCAGTTTCTCCAGTAAAATGCTGCGGGAAGCAATGATGAAGGCTTTACTAAAGTCCAGGTAGACGACATCCACAGCCTATCCCTTGCCACAGAGCGAGATCAGACTAGCCTAGTCAAGCAGTATATGCCTCTCATAAATCCCTGCTGACTGGGCCTGAACACATGGTTGTCATGTACATGCTGCATGATGGCACTCAAGATGATTTGCTCCATAACCTTCCCCAGCACCAAGGTCAGACCAAGAGTCCTGTAGTTCCCCAGATCCTCCTTCTGGCCCTTCTTATAGACGGGCATCACATTTGCTAATCCCCAGTCCACTGGGACCTGCCTAGTTAGCCAGGACTGCTGATAATTGATTGAAAGTGGTTTGGTGAGCACTTCCACCAGCTCTCTCAGTACCCTTGGGTGGATCCCATTCGGATCCATACACTCATGTGTGTCTAAGTGGAGCAGTAGGTCACTACCATTTCCCTTCAGATTATGGAGGCTTCATTCTGTTCCACATCCCTGTCTTCTGACTCAGGGGGCTGGGTACCTGCTGAATGACTGGTCTTACTATTAAAGACTGAGGCAAAGAATGCATTAAGCACCTCAGTCTTTTCCTCATTTTTCACCGGTATGTTTCCTCTGACACCCAACAAAGGATGGAAAATCTCCTTCGTTCTTCTTGTGTCATTAATTATTTATAAAGTCATTTTTTATTGTGTTTTACATCAGTAGCCAGATTAATTTCTAGCTGGGCTTTAGACCTAATTTTTCTCCCTGCATAACTTCATGACACACTTGTAGTCCTCTCCAGTTGCCTTCCCCTTCTTCCAAGGGTCATAAACTCCCTCTTTTTCCCTGAGTTTCAGCTAAATCTATGTTCGGCTAGGTCAGTCATCTTCCCCATTGGCTTGTCTTTCAGCACATGGGAACAGACTGCTTCTGTGTCTTTAAGATTTCCTTCTTGAAGAACATCCAGCCTTCTTGAACTCCTTTGTCCTTCAGAATTGCCTCCTATGGGACTCTGTCAAGAAGACTCCTAAACAAGCCAAATTTTGTCCTCCAGAAGTCCAAGGCAGCAGTTCTGCTGACTCTTGCTCCTTGCTTCTCTGAGAATTTAAAACAATCATTTCACAATTGCTATGTCCAAGACAGCCTCCAACCATCACATCACCCATATGCCCTTCTCTATTCACAAACAGCAGGTCCAGTGAGTGCATTCCCTAGTTGGCTCCCTCATCAGCTGTGCCAGGAAGCTCTCTCCTCTACATTTCAGGAACCTCCTGGACTGTTTCCTCTCTGCTGTGTTGTATTTTCGGCAGACATCTGGGAAATTGAAATCCACCACAAGAACAAGGGTTTCTTGTTGGTTTTCTTCCTCATTCTTATCCATAAATATTCAACCCTATTATAACCATCATTAAGGTCTAGACAACCAAAACAGTCCCTAACATACAGAGGTACCCCATCATCTCTCAATATAAACTAAAGAGTTTATAGCCCTCCAGTGTAGCACTCCAGTTGTGTGAGTCATCCCGACATGCTTCCACAATGGCAACTATGTCATAGCTTTCCTGCTGCACAATGGTTTTGTCTCCTCCTGTTTGGTGCCCATGTTGTGTGCATAGATGTAAATGCACTTCAGTTGGGATGTTGATCCTATCATCTTTTTGAGGGGAAACAGCCCCAATTCATATATGACCATACCTAGATGCTTCTGTGGTTTCTAACACCTCCACACCCTTGTATCTTTGCTGCCTCATGGTTCTCCATCTTCTACCTCCATCAAGTCAGCAGACCAAAAGACCTTGCTAGCACACCACCCCTCAAACACTGGCATGCTGTCCCCAGGTCTGTCTCCAGTGAGCCTAATTATATCCCTTTCCCCCTTCTAATCTAGTGTAAAGCTCTTTCAATGAGCTTTGTTCAGACAAACAAAATGTTCAAATAAACAAATGTTGAAAAGGCACTTCATGGAAATAATGCCAGATGTACTACCAAGATACTAGAACAGGAAACAGAATATTGCTGCATTCCAGACACAGCACCACTCCACAAATCCCTAGAGTAAGTGTCCAAATAGCCTACAATGAAGAGCAAGCATTCACCTGTTCTTGGCCTTCTTCCTGGTAGCTTTCTTTTGCAGTCACTGCCACAGAAAGAGCACAGTTCTTGACATATCTTTGGTTGGAACATTTACTTAGTACTCAGGAATATTTGAAACTGAACATGAATCAAAGGTAACTTTGCTTTTGACATTCAATCATTCAGAGTACATTGTACTATTCATCTTAAGTATTGCCAGCAGAACATTTCCGTTTTTCAAAGTGCCCTTGTCTTTCCACTTTCTGACTGAGATTTTTCCCCTCACAAACAGATATTTGGTGCTTCCTTTTAAATCCGGTCCCAGGAAATCACAACTTGCTTAGACCCACAGTGTCTGTCAGCAACAGCACTCTCATCATCAGTGCTCCACTACATTAGCAGGCTTTGAACAAGGATCCCACTGCAAATGAATTAGTCAAAATTTCAAGGCACTGATTTGACTTCAGGTGAGTAATCAGCGCACAAAACATACTCTCAGTTTCTCTACAAATGTGGGTTAAGCAAGAGAATGGAAGAAGAACATTTTCAACCGGATTCATTCTGGTCAAAACTGAAGTAGCTCCCAGCAATTCCTTGAACCAGGCTTCTTTTCACCACATGAGGATCTATCCCCACAAATAAGACATAGATGCTAATTTAAATGTTATAACAAGGAGAATACCTTTGCACAGGATAGAAGGGCAAATCATAGCCTGGAGAGAGAATCGAGCCAGGTGTTTGAATTCGTGCAAAAGAGTCTTATTATCCAGACCAAGAAGCTTGGCTTAAATACCAGTGTTCATAAACTTGGAAAGTCTCTGAGAAACTCTTCAGAAGAACCCAAATGTATCTAGGGAACTAGATGTCATTTTAAACTGATCTATTTAGTAGGAAAAAAAATATGCTGTTTTTAGGAAATGAAAGTGCTAGGAAGTCTAGCCCTAATGTATTTTTTGGTCTGTTTTTGTTTTAATACCATTGCTCTATTTTCAGGCCAAACCAAATGGTATATAGAATCACCCAGCTCCATTACCCTTAAAAAAGAATGTTCTTGTCTGAATTGAATATATTCTAGATGATTAGCACTGCTGGGCTGGAATTTGCATGATTAGTAAAGCGGATATATGTTGCCTCACCACCTTCGCAAAAAAATTGCAGATAAAAAAATCTGATTTTATGAATTATTTAAGAAACAAAACATGAGTCTGAGATAGACGATCTAACAAATACTAGAACTAAGTACAATGATGTAGCCTTCATTTGCCCTAGTAAATACTGTAAGTGAGTCACATTCAGGAGTTATAGTCAACATAAGCAAGGACAGAGATTTAGCATTTTTGTGCTAAAAGGCAGTGAGCTTATTTGGAGGAGTTCTGCCAGATCAGAAACCTGCTTCTTTTCCTGCTTTTATCATGGAAAACTTCAAGTTTTCATTTTAACTATTGGTAAAATACAACAGCAGGAGGCTGTATCTACCTAATTCCTGAATTGTAAATATGAGACTAGCACAGCCCATTTTCTTAACCAAGAGGCTATTTGGATAATGGCTGGAGGAACAGTACGCCCTTTCTGAATATTAGCTGTGCGCAGGCTACACAGGAAGCCCAGTGGAGATTAGCAGAATTTTCTCTGTACCTGGCATGTCCCAAAGCCTTTGGTACTGGAGCAGCTTCAGTGGTGACACAACGCTCAAAAAGATCTTATCAGGCCCCTGACTGGGCTCTACTGAGCATATGCAAATCATGATTTTCAGAGGTTTTACACCCTAGCCAAATCGAGAGGAATTTTCTTAGAGACAGCAAAAGTCTCTTTGACCCGATGATTATTCTTCTGCCAAATTTTGGGTTCCTACTGCAATGCCAAAGAACCACGTTTGAAAGAAATGATTTTACAAAAATCTGATACTGGCAAAATGGTCTGGATGGCTTAAGCTCCATTCTTTCTTTATACATAGCTGATCTGTTCTGTAAATGAGGAAACAAACAAAACAGCTTTAAGACAAACAAAACCACATATATAAAAGGTATCGCAGGAATACAGACGGCTGGCTGCCTGGTGCATAGTACAATCGCTAACCATAATGACACAACGCGGACACAGATTTTTACAACAATTAAAGAATGCACTAAAAATGAAAAGTGTTAAGGAGCCAAACTGTGCAATTCTGTGTTCAGGTTTGCAGAAGAAGAAAAGGAGGAGGAAAAATGAAATATCAGTAATTTTGGAATTATTTTTTTCCTTTTTAAGTAGTAGATTTCCGTTTTCATTTTGAAAATTTGGTTCATATTTGACCTCAAATCTTAAAAATAGGTTGAAGAATATTGAGGGACACCAAAATATAACAAAAAATCATTCTCAGTTAAATTAAAAATCAGTTCAAACAAAAAATAAGATTTTAATTTAAAAGAAAAAAGCTTCAATTCAGCCTCTACCATTTTTATTTTTTCTTAATTATTCAGATTAGCAGCCAAGCTCACAATCCATTTTTTTAACACTTGTACTAATGCTTATGATCAAAACCTTGATTATAAAATTTTATCAGATGCAGTAAAATACCATCTCTCAAAACTGTTGAAAAATTGAGAACCTTTCCCTGCTTCTAGAAACACACTTTCTCATCATTTAACTTATGGCAGCTCCCAAGTTTACCAGATTGCTCCACTAGTCCATTTGACTCACTAAAATTGCATAAAACAAACATGGGGCAGAGCCAGGGAAGTGTACCTTCTCCTTTGGCTAACGGTGAACTATTATCGACTGTATGTGAAACTGTATTCTTAAAATAAAAATAGAAAAACAAGATGCTACTTTGGAAGAAACACACTGGACCAATGCAGCTCCTAGATGCTTAATGCAGGTAGCAGCGATGACAAGCAGCTGAACAGCATATGTAAAATATATTGTTACGACAGCTGAGCACGCAAGTTTACTCTCTTACCAGTTTTTCTGAGCTAATTCAATTATATACATTCACTTGTAGATAGGTGAATTTAGACAATTATGAAATTCCAGATAAAAATACATTCAAGTTTTTGCTAAAGAAAAGTTTTCCTAAAAGTATTTAGGAAAACATAAAACTCGTACTTATTTCCATCCTTTGCCAGAAAAGACTTTCATATCTACATAAAACATACAAGTTACACATTATTCTGAATTATAACTCCTAATAAAATATATTTCTGTCGCAGGTTAAGACTGGGCTGGGCACTAAAATGCGGACAGATGCACTCTAACCCCTTTCCCTCATCCCAAATGGGAAGGAAAAGGGAATGAGGCAGAGAGACTTATGGGTTAGAAAAGAAAACTAAAACAGCTTTAATGAAACAATAATAGAAATAATAGTGAAATGATAAAAATAAAGAGCTACATACAGCTATATACAAGTCTAATATCTAACCCGACTCCCTGCCAACAGCAATCCCCACAGATACTGCAGAGCAGGCAGCACCAGGGAAGCCCCAGGCTCAGCGGCAGCAGGAGCTGGATACAGGGAGCTGGATTCGGGAACTCAGGATCCAGATCAAAAGCAGGAGATCAGACGGAGGCCTCCCTGGATGCCGGCCACTGGAGAAAGAAGCTTAAACTCTTGTGATCACTCAATTTATACCGAATATGACGTATATGGAATACTCTTGTTGGTCCTGCTTGTTACTTGTCCTTCCTATTACTCCTTGGAGGTGCAACATTTTACTTCGTTGTGACCCCTCTCTCTCCTCGGCACCCCCAGCGTGGCACACAAGAGCCAGCAGTGGCCTTGGTCACTATAGGAATAAGTACAAGCAAGAGCTTTTCTGCATCCCAGTCCCAGGCAGTAACTGCAAACATCAGGTGTTATCACTGCCAGTAGCACACATTCTCTGCAGAAACATGCTGCTGACTTCAGAAAGTGCAGCCTCTCAGAAGAGACGAAACTGGAAAGTAAAAATCACTAAACAAAACTGGTTTTGTTTAGTTCAAACCAGGACAATTTCTCACAAACCTGTTACTGAATATTTACAAACTAAAGTGTGGCAAGCCTTTTAAGTTCAGTAGGACTTAATCTCAGAAACTTTATTTGGCATGGTGAATCTGAGGAATTTGACATGAATATCAGATCTGAAACTGGATCCAAACAGTGATACATTTATCAGCCTGGACCAATAATAACAGGCATTGTGTTATGAATTTGTCAGCCTTTGCAATCTCAAATGAAAGATCTTTCTGCTGAAGTAAGAACCACTATGGATGACGGATGCTTAAGTGATCACTTGCAGTTGGCCTTGGACTATGAAGCTGCAAGAAACACCAATATGAACAATGCATTGCAATTTCTGCTAATTTAAGTTCATTCGACTGTCTATTGATGTGAGCAGAGATTTGATGGACACAATAATCTCTGGCTACTTGCTCCCAAGAGGCACATAAACTTTACTTGCAGTTCTTCATTGTAATGAATTTTTAATCTGAGAATAGTGGTATAGTCCAAGAATCCCTTGGAGAATAGTGATTGAAAACGAAAAAAGCAAAGCAAGTTTATTAATTGTTCAGCTGAGCTGGAATCGTTTTTGCTGTAACTGTTTTTTTTACATCAAGTTTCCAACGACTAGAAAAGTGACAAATGTTTACAGGAGCTGAACAACACTTCTTGCTATAGTTTAAAATGAAAGAATTCATCATGAAGTCATTCTCCCTTGAAGTACAGCAGCACGCTCTGTGTGCCTACTTATTGCTCGTAATCCTGGCAGCTGCAGGTTCAAGGGCTGAAGGATTAGCCCACTGCCCAAGTCTCGAGGGAGTTTGTTCCTTTCAGCAGCATTAGAGAAACTAAGAAAGTCCAAATCCTAATTGCATTTAGGACCGCAGCATTGTTATCTTCTTTCTGAGGACAGAATAGCTCTCTTAAGCTCCCTCAGGTGAGTCACTAACAACAGTCCCACAGACAGTGTTCATCAGGCGGCGGAGAATAATCCATGTCACAAAATGGCTAAACACACAAAAGCCACTCAGGCTATCCCTTCTGGAAGGCAGCCCTGAGGAGTTGAGGCTTTTACAGTGTTGTAGCACCAGTAGAGGTTGTTTTTCCGCTTTTATATTCTCCCAGCAGCCTTCATTTATTATAGAAGTAGTTAGTGAAAGCAATTCAAATGTGGAAATTTATTAACTTGCATATGACTGAAAACTATATCTATGTCATTACAAACATTAAAAAAAATCTCAAAACATGTTCTGTTGCTGTTTCATGGATGTGTAGGTGTTTTTCTGCTGCCTATGAAATGTGAGTGAGCAACTAATGATTATATAATTATATGATTTGTTTTCAACATTTTCCCCTATAGAGTCTGCCTGTCTCGCACAGACTGGTACGATTTTCTTCATGGTTTAATTATTATTCATGAATTGTAGGTATGATCCATGGAAAAATACAGTCAGAAGGTGAGGATGTCTTTTGATGAAAGAGGGAATTTATAAGTGGTCGTAACTATTCATGTAGAGTTTTTTTTAGTATTTCCAGCTTGTTCCACCTTCCCTTTTTCTCCCTCCCCCCCATTTCTTTCTTAATCATATGGGTGACATTGAAGCTGGAAAGACAGAAGACACACATGAAGACACAGTAAATTGCAAAATGACCTAGACAGATTGGAGAAAGAGCATCTGCAAACAATGAAAAATTTGGCCCTAATATAAGTGCAAAACATACTGAGAGAAAATAAAAGCAGATACTGAATGGGAGGATACGAACAAGCTGCAGGATCAAGTGGATCTTCTTTGACTTTATTTTCTTAATTCTGTTTTAGTAAGGCTTTTTTCATGTCACCAGACACTGTAAGTTAGAGGTAAAAGTGGTGGCATTCATAAGAAATTTTTTTCTTTATTTTCTGTAAGAAGTTGCTGACAATATGAAAATAACTGAAGAGTTCACATTATTTTAGTAGTGCTTGAGATCTGGAAATTAGTTCTTAATACTGAGATAAGAAAACAGAAAGTAAGAAAACAGAAGTACACAGGCTGTTTTTATCAATGTGTTCTTTGAATACATATGCCATTTATGAATGTACTGAATTTATACGAATATTCAGAAAATATACATAGAAAGAGGACGGGCATTTCCAACATCATTACATCCGTACATCCTAGGTCAGCAGAAAGAAAGTTCCCAAGTTCATTAATTTTGTTTCTGTTATAAATCTTTGACAACTTTTCTGACATTTCTGTGGTGTTACGATAAAATAAATATACCTCTAGTGGGAAATATATTTATATTTATTATTTACTTCACATAGTGGAGGTGAACAGCCTTTCAGTATTAGCAATATTTTATTAAGTACTGGGCTTTTGATATAGGTTAACAGCTTCCAGACAATTCAATGGCATTCCTCCAGCAGATCTTCCATCCCAGATGTTTATGAGTGAGTTTAGTAAATTGAAACTAGTACTGTTTTCTGACCTTTCTAATATGAATCTTATGCCACAGAAGCCTTTCTTAGATGTGCTTGCTTACACTCTCTCAGTCATTTAGGCTCTGAATTGCAATTCCTGTGAGTCTGGAAACAAAGACCCTAGGGAGCCTGATAGTGGTTTCTCTAAATGCCCCTTTACACCATTCTAATAGCAAAAGAGCCATCAAAATAATGTAAATATAAATGACTCCCATTTTAATGCCTCTTTATATTACCAGAGTGATCTGAAGTGTCTTTCTTATAAATGAGAATGAGGCCTCATGAGCTTGAATTGATGTAATTCACATGCTGATGGACAAAATGATAGGAACAAAGCAAGGGAAATATAAATCTGAGTTTACTTCAAAGCTAGTTTAACAGGCACCTTCTTTTACTTCCTTTTGCTTCCTTGGCAGGTCACTCACAGTACCTTAGATGCCTTAATGCTTATGCACACATCAGTTTCTGGAGAGGAGATGTGTGGATGTCCAGGCCTAAGGCCTGTTCGCAACTTCACTGCTTAACAATGCCAGTGATTAAAGGCCAGGCACATCCTCCTCTCACAGAGCAAAGCTGGAAAATTAAAAAGTGCAATTTCTTCTGCTGTTGGAGCTGAAGTCCCAGCCCAACCTTGCCTGTCACTGGGGTAAGCTCAGGTGACAGGTGGGGAGGTGCTGGCATGGCAGGGCACAGGCCTTCCCACAAACATTTTACCTCGGAGATAGAAGTTAAATGCAAGGCACACGAAAGTCTGGGGAAGGTATTTTCCCAAACTCAACCACCGCAGTGGTAACTACTGCAGCAGCCATCATAGAGTCATAGAATGTGTTGTGCTGGAAGGGACCTTGAAAAGTCACCTAGTCCAACCTTCCTGCTGTAAGCAGGGAAACCTTTAGCTAGATCAGGTTGCTCAGAGTATCATTTTCTTTCCAAAACAGTCAGAAGCTTTGTATGAATGAAATTAAAATTACCTTTGAATTGGGTATTTGTTGATGGGGTCACCATCCCTGGCCTGGCCTGGCTCACCTTCCTGAGTTCTGTGGGCTGGTCAGGGAGGGAGGGCAGGGCCTTCACCTGCCCTGTGCTCTCCTAATGGCGGCCACCTTCTCCTGGCCCCTCCTTCCTGGGCCACCTCACTAGGAGAGCTCCAGAGAGTCCATCTTTAACTCATCATGGTATTTTACCACACTAACAACAGGGCAGCTCCTCCTGATATACACACCACTTCATCAGGCAGGAGTACAGCCTCACAAAGTCTGCTTGTTCCTCCATACTATAAAGAAATAAGGATTTTCTTGCACACAAATGCATAGGCTCCGTATCATCACAGCTGTGATTTATCCCCTGAGGCAGAGTCGCTCCTACCTTTTTTTAACCTATTCTATTACTTTCATTGAAAGAAACAGGCAATTTTCACTATTAACAACAACACTATGAATATATGATACATGTTTTGCCAATATTCTCTCTTTGTATTTGCTTCTTGAACATTTGAAGTAGAATAGATACAACACCTCTGTTCAAAAGTGCACAATAACAATTTCAAAAGATGCCTGAATGACTACCAAGCTATAAATGGGAAAACTAATCCAAGTATTTTAAATAAGTAATTAAGCATTTTTCCATTAAAAGATTTCTATTATAAACACTACTAAATGTTTATTAAAACCAAACAGGAACTCGTGGGAAAACAGTAAAATTTTGACATTTCAACAAGTAATTACATTTTAGTTCAAGTCTCACAAATTTCAAAAGCATGGTACTCATAAGTCTTGCTGAAATATCAACATGTATTTTGATTATCAAATCCACTTGTGTGGTGTAACTATACATAATTTATTATATATTACTATTAGCCATCATACTAATCCCGTAAGATATAAAAGCCAAGATAAATCAAGTCTGGCTAACTAATGAACAGATATCATCACTTTTTCTATTCAAATAGAATAAATAATGTTATCAAGTTAGTCTAATTCTAGAGGAAAGTTATTTCTAAACAGTCTCTTAAAATCATTCTTTAAGATTTTTTTTTTTTCCCCTAGCAACCCAGCACGGTGTCAGCTTGGTCTGACATGCAGAGAACAGCTCAGGAGCAGTTAGCGTCAGTGCACTTCTGTGCTTTTACCAGATTCCACAGATTTTACACAACAATTTCATTATTGCAATTTAAACATGGCATTTTTTGGCATTGTGGCTGAAGAATTTGTTTCCATACAATTAGTGACCTTATCACTCTTGTCTTAAGCAGTCACAAATCAAGGGACAAGTATCCCAGCACACTTCATTACGTTTGGGAAAATAAGATTTCCTATCCAAACATGGTTGCTCTTAGTTCAATACCTTCAAACAACTGTTTTTATAAGTCAAAAGAAGTATATAGTACTTTTAGTAGACAGTACTGAATATTAACATAATTTTTTTTCTTCTGGGATTTTCCTGTCGGGTTCAATTCTGTCATTGTATCACGCAAAATATACTGTAGGTAAATTGAGCCAGTGTTCCTATGCATGTTTAATTAATCCAGACCTGAGATATAATGTGTTGCTTGTGATGTTGAGCAGTGTGCCTTACAGACAAGCTAGCAATGCAGCGTTCATCTTATTTGACTATTTTGGCAAAATGCTAGTATGACTACATTTACCAATATTAACAGCAGTGATATCCCATCAGTATCAGATTTATGTTATGGGAACAGGAGTATTTGCTTTGCACAATTAAAAATTATAGCATGCTTAGGTCAGTGTCATTTTGCTGGACCAAGAATTCCCATAGTGTATTCAGTGTCTGAAAAACTTGTAAAATATGCTTATTTTTGCATATTTTTCAGATATCTGAAAAGAAAAGCCATATCTCTATTCTGCCACTGTTGGCTCTTCACCTCTTATCAAAAGACAAATGTGATGCATCTTTGGACCACTGTAAGTACTCCGTAAGGTTTCTTTTTTTTTTTCCCTCCCAGTCCCAGGGTCTGATAAAACATAAATCAAACACATTGAGATTCTAAACTGTCTGTGTCTCTAAAATGCCTTAAGTATGAAATGTCTCACCTTCGGTTTTAAGATACTTTGTAAAATATTTATGATGTAAAATTAAGATTAATTCTGGTTGCTAATTCTAGCGCTTAAACAATTTACTAGCTGATGTCAGGTTTTTAATTAATCACTAGATATGTCTACCTGTATAATGATATGGTAAATACAGAAAAGTATCTAACATGGACAGTCAATCTGAAGAGATTTCAGGCTGAAGCCTTGACAATGCAAACTCACCTATTAGTAATAACAGGGAGGTTGGACTAGATGATCTCTAAGGTCCCTTCCAGCCTATGCCATTCTATGATCTAATTTATATATCTTTGAAACTGTTCTTTGGCATTAAGGCCAACTTGCATGGAGTAGACCTTGCTGCCGTTTTTAAAGACTCTCAGCCCCCACAACAGTCTGGCTACATCCATAGGGTCATCTGAGAACACTCCCTGGCCAAGGCTGATGCCTGACCTGTGCCTGGGGATCTCTCAAGAGTGACACTAGATGAACTGGACCAAAACCATGGTAGGGGCATGTAAATAGAAATAGCATAGTCAGCTGAGATTCCAGCAGTAAAGAAGATTCTCTGGCACTTTTTAACTTGCTTGTATAATCATATATACTTCTGCCAATAGCTCTTTGTAAAGCCTAGAAAAGAATAAAGGTGGCACATTATATGTGACCACGTCCGAATAAATAAAGCAGACATCTCAGTTCCAGACCCATTCTCCCAATGTCCTATGAATCTGAATGTCCTACATTTTCAATTAATAAATTGTTTAATGAAATTGTCATTTAATTTGTTTCATAAGCTAGATTAATTACATTCCATGGTTCTTTCATTGTAAGATACATTTTCCATTTCTTTAATCATTATTCTTGAAATTTGTCCAGCTTACTGGCTTCTTTTTTAAAACTGGAATCAATGAGAAATTAACATAATATTCCTGAATCAATTACTTCAGTGTCAAAAAAACCAACAATAAAAGTTAATAACAACAATAAAAGTTAAAAAGCCAAGATGTCTTTAATGCAGCTGTCTTTCAGAATACATCTGAATAATGGCATTGCATGGGGAATGTGAGTTCAATTGATTTATTATCGAAATCTTTTGCAGAGTTTCCATCCTTCAAGTATGGCTGCGTTTTTTATTTGAAAAGATATTATTTTACACTTGGTCATACTAGAAAGCATATTGTTTATTTGCAACCAATCTATTAACAATAAAATTCTTGTTCTTTTTATTGTATGCTAGTTCTCTGATATTTCTGCCATCTACAAATGTCATCAATAATGTTATTTTCTTCTAATTAGTTGCTAAAATATTAAAGTGTAAAAAGGAATAAACAAACCCTTCTTAGACTTCAGTAGAAATATGCCTAACAAATTTAAAAAAAAATTAGAAAACCTGAGGTGTAACTGAGCTCTTCTGGATAATGCATAGACCTTAGAAAGAACTATTTATCTCCTTATGACAGAAACTAGTCATTGAGGATGCAAAAGTTTTAAAATTATATGTAAAGCCTCTCTATCTTGAATTTCTACATCTTGAAGCAACAGCATTGATATCAGCTAGAAGGCACTCTGAAGAATTTGTGGGCTATATTTTACATAGTTAGGAAAGAGTAAGTTCAAGCTTGTATTCAACCTTAATTCCACATGCAGAATGAAAGGAGGACATTTTTCAGATTACTTTCAAACAGGAAAAACAGAAAATCTATACTGAAACCTGGTATTTATTTTAATTGCATGTTGCTAAGAAAATTACCTGCTGGCATTATTTTTATAAGGTATCATGGAAAATAAATTCTACTTAGATACTTTGTGTAAATTGCAATGTAAACCCAAGAAAACCATGGGTTTTGAATGTGCAAAGGTGGGCTATATTTTGACTGCATGTGCCACACAGGCTGCTCTATAGAGGAAGGCAAGCCAGGAGGCTAGCACAACAGCAAGGTAGGCACAGGAGAGGGATCTCACCAGCCAGGATGCAATCCAGTAACACCAAAGCAAGAGGAGCTGAGAGGGTCTGGTGCCAGCACCCAGGGTCAGCCAAGAGCTCAGTGCTCATCAGGCAAGGCCACAGTGATGAGGAAGGTCCCAAAGGTCAAGACAAGAAGTCAAGCCGGTGTCTCTCTAAAATGGAGAGACATGGATTTGACAGATAGACCACTCGGTGGATAAAGAACTGGCTGGATGGTCGCACTCAAAGGGTTGTGGCCAATGGCTCGATGTCTACATGGAGACCAGTGTCAAGTGGTGCTCCTCAGGGGTCTGTTCTGGGCCCAGTGCTGTTCAACATCTTTGTCAGCAACATGGATGACGGCACTGAGTGCACCCTCAGTAAGTTTGCTGATGACACCAAGCTGTGTGGTGCCATAGACTCGCTTGAGGGAAGAGCTGCCATCCAGAGGGACC
>NW_009725453.1:0-23999 GCF_000703405.1 Apaloderma vittatum
CAACCCCTGACATTCTATGATTCTGTGAAAAGAGTTAAAAATTAGAAATAGCAAAATCTGATGTACTAAAAGTGGATAATCTTGAAAATTAAGAAGTATGACAAAAGAAGGACAGAGTTCACACACAAACATGAGGAGGAAAAGAGGAGAGTTGTTTTGATTCATAACAGCCAAGGGAATTCTTTTACATTTTTGTTTATGTTTTTAATCTGACAACATACAGCAGCAGCTCCACCTGTGTGTGTATACACATGCATATAGGCATATATGTTTATAAATAAAACAATCTGATTCATTTCATATGAAGCTGAAATATCTTACAATGTTGGAAATCTAGGTTTCAAAATTAAAATAAAGGCTAATTTCTCACATATAAAATGATGCTAAAAATGACATAGGTCCTGTGAATGAACATATTTTCCCTGTGTCGGAAAGCCTTGAAGTCAATTTCAGAACAGATTTCAGTACAAAAATGCTTGCACTTCACACTCACTGTCATAAGACTGCTTTGTACAAAGGAAGCAAGCATAAAAAGTGTACGAAAATAGGGAATTTTGGCCTTTATAAGATCCTCTAGTAGAATGACATGATTACATCTGTTGTCAGGTGGAATCACATCTCTACTTAAAACTATTAAAGGCTTTTTACAAAGCACTAAATATTCCCTGACAAAGTGCACTACACACACAAGCTCCATACCCAGTACTTACTGCTCTTATTTTGCTTAGGCAAGTGACATCATGGGTTCTTCATTACTGTTGACTCGTCAGACTTTGATTATGCAAATTGGTCTCCCACAGACAGATACATGCACCTATAGCCTCACCGATTTCAATATATTTCTACAATAGAATAAGCAAGCTTTTCCAGAAAAAAAAATACAAGCTGGGTGTTAGCCAAAAAATGGCAAGTGTGAATTACCAAGCTTATGGCAGATCTCGAACCATTAAAGTAACAGATTTTAAAAAGAAATTTACATTACCTCATAATGTAAATGTCCCTTAAAATGCTAATTTTGAAAATTTCATCATATATACATACATTTTAAGCAATCATCACAATTTTGATCCATACACAACCAGAGATACTGGATAATTGCTCTGAAAAAATAATTATGGAGGTTTCCTTCTAACGTCTCTGCGATTGTAAATTAAGTACATGTACCAAGAGTTTCCCCTTGCTTATCAAACACAGAAGGTGAATCTCTCCATGTTGGAGAAGCTCACAGTTCTACACATAACGTATGGGTAACACTGCCATGGCAGAAATGCAAACAACCTGCATCAGGGTCATTTATTTTGTCAACATGTTTTGCTGATTCCAAAGCACTTGTGCATTCAGGAGGCCACAAAAACTGGGCTTCTACTTCCTAAACAATTTCAAAACATCCTGATGGTATCAAAGCAAACTGAATAGTAGTCTCAGACTTATGACTGTCATGATATACTCTAATCTTTAATATAGTCATTATTTAGTACTTATATCTGTTCTTTTATGATTTGTGAGCTTGGTATTATCAGAAAATTAAATTATAAAATGTTCTGATTAAGACTGATGAAGAGTACAAAACGTACAAAACACATACAATATCTTCAGTTGTCCAGTCTGTTCGTTCTACTCTACTACAATGATAATTTTTTCTCCTCTTAGTTTGCTTTATTCTTTTTTGAAATATCTCACAGGATGCAAGGAACACATCTGAGCTGAGGGGTTTATTTTTCCTTAAATATACATTTCTTTAATTCCAAATACAATGGAAAAATACTTAGTATTCAGATCTCTAATAATTCTATATTAACATGCTTTTCCAAACACAGTTTTAAATGTACCGATTTGTAAATGGAAGAAAACAGACCACAAAATCTCATTACGCAACAACCTAAAAGAATCCTGGATAACTGAATATTAATTCCTACTGTAGGCAATTAATGTAGGGAAAAATATTCTGAATTAAGCATTTATGGAATACTCACAAAATCCAACAAACACTCCTTGTCTGAAGGACACCAAATAGTTACCACACGCAAAATTGCATTTCAGAGAAGTTCATATCAACTTTTAAAATCCATTAAAAACATTTCAGACAGGATGTTCAAGAATACTCTCGAATAACTCCTTAAATTAAAAAAGTTAATTTACAATGGTGCAAAAGAAAAATATGCTCATAACTGAATTTCAGTACTTCTGCATATCTATTGCTCAAGCTATAGCAAAAGCAAGATGAGTATCTTCCTTATTTAAACTGGAGAGTTTTTAAATTATGGATCTTGCAAAACTTTATAGCGTATACCAATGAAGAAATTCCACTTTATAAAGGAAATACGAGTGCTATCTTACTTTCCAACTCAAAACTTTTTGCTGAAAGGACTATCTCACATTTGTAAATTTAATGTGGGTACAGAAAGTGTTCTGAAAAAATCTTTATATGCAACAAAAAAAGCATGAAGAAATAAAACCAAAAATGCTTTAAAATATTTAATTATTAGTGTTTCAAACAGTTCCATATTATTTACAAAATATTTAACATCTGATCTACAAGTAATCACAGATTCATGGAAAGGATCTTTCCATGTCATCTGACTCATGCTCAAGCCAGAGTAAGCTTCCAAGTTGTATCAGGTTGCTCACAGCCATATCCATTCAACTTGTGAATATCTCCACATATGGAGACTCTACAACTCACCAGCCTGCTCGAGTATTTAACCTTTCTCACATAATTTCTCCTCCTGTCCCTCTACAGTTTGTGTCCTTTGCTTTCATTCTTTCAACATGCATCTCTGAGCAGCCTGGCTCCATCTCCTTTATAATCTCTATAAAGTTAGGGAGTAGTAAACAATAAAATATTACATAGCCTTCTCTTCCAGAGCCTCAACAAACCCCATTCTCTCAGCCTCTCTTTGTATGTCATGTTCTCCAACTCCCTCACTGTCTTGGTGGCCCCTCACTGGACTTGCTCCAGTGCATCAATGTCTTTCTCATACCGGGGAACCCAAAACTAGACACAGAACTCCGGATGGAGTCTCACAAATGCTGAACAGAGGTGAAGAAACGTTCCCTCCACCTGCAGCTCAGTTATCAGCTGGCCACTAGAGCCAACTGTTGCTCCAGTTTCAAAGCTTTGCCCTCTAACATCCTGTTTTGCTAACTGGCCTGGGGTGGGGGGTGGTCCCGCAGAAAAAGACACAGGCACCAACAGAAGGGTCAGCCTATTTTACTGTCTATTTCAAAGTATTACAGGAATAAGGTAATGCAAGCTTATCATACTCTCATTTTAAGCAGCAAGGAGAATCACAGAATCATACAGTGGTTAAGGTTGGAAGGGACCTTGAAGCTCATCTAGTTCCAAACCCCCTGCTGTGGGCAGCAACACCTCTCTCCCACTAGATCAGGATGCTCAAAGCCCCATCCAGCCTGGCCTTCAACACTTCCAGGGATGGGGCATCTACAACCTCCTTGGACAACCTTGGGCAGGGTAATGCACCTGATCAGTACTATATAGGGTTAGCGATAGTTATTAAGAAAGATCCACCACCAATTGCCCTAATATCATCATCCAGATCCGCGGTCGCTGGGGAGCCCCTGCTGCAGTGAGGATTCCGGAGAACCGTCCCGGCAACTGGGAAGTGCTAAGCAGTGTGTCCAGCAGTAGGTGAGGTCTCCGAAGTCGGCGCAAGAGGGTCCAGCTTTTATACTATTAAATAAACAACTTTACATAACTTCAAATGCAGGAACATCTGGTGTTGTCCACTCTGTTGGATTTCTCCCACAGTCTGTCCAGGGCTAAAGGAAGAATACAAGGGAGTGTCCCTATCTGTTTTGGTCCTTAATAATATTTCTCACCAAAGCCAGGCCTCTGGTCTCACGATCCTGTAACATGCTTCCGACAAAGCAAGAAGCAGTCAGTTTCCCAGCCTTGCACCTGACCTTTAAATAAGGAAAGATCGCTCTGCTAGTTCCCACTGCACATGTAGTATTACAGTAAAGCTTTTACAGATTGGCACTTGAATATATATATATATGCGCTAAAATAGATTATCAGTACATTACATATTTGATTAATACTGTATAGTGTGAGGTTGTGAGGTTCATTTATAGGTCAACTTCAGTTCACAGCCTACGATTCAGGCCCTAGTGCTTCACACCCTGAGGTCCAGTTTGCTTAGGTAGTCCATACTGTGAACTTTCTCACCTGCTGGTATTAATTAATTTCCAGCGCTCTGTGATTAGGTTAAAGGATCTCTGAGACCTGATACGGGACCTTGCCAGTCAAGACCAAAGCAAAGGTGGCACTGCGTACCTCAGCCCTCTTTGTATCTTTTCTCACTACATCTCCTGTTACACCAGTGGCAGGCAATTTTCTTTAGTCTTCTTTTCATTCTGCTCTGCAGGAAGATCAGCAGCCAGAAAAGTATGACCTTGTGCATTTTGAGGAGGCTGTCCTTGAAGATCAACCACCTCTCCTGGGCATCTCTGCACTTTAGGGGACTTGACATGGGACACTGCCTACCTGTTCCTTGGAAAAACTAGCTTTCCTGAAGCCCAACATCATTTCTCCACAGCCTACTCCTCTTGTTCCTCTCTCAGATTCTTTAGTCAGGGATGGCATCAGCCCTCAATTTCCATATTCAGCAGTAGCAAGAAATCTAAGCTACATGGCCAAATAACAATAAAATACCTATCCAAACATAAAATAGGACAGAGAAGTGCATGGGAGGTAAGAAAATTTTAGAGGCATAAAGTATTTTGGAACTTTTCTTGATCTTGCTTACAGATAGTGTGGATAATCATTATGATAGTTGACATGAGCAACTGGAAAGACTGCTTTAAGGCGACAGCTAGTTCAAGAAAAAGGAACAGGGTCTATAAAACGTACAAGGCTACATTTACATTCCATTTTGCAAGCATAAAGATAATTTTAGGATGATATGAGGCAAAGCTTTCAAAAATCTGGAGAAATGAGTAGCTGAAGTAGAATAATTATCTGACAGATGGAGATTGCCCAAGGCTGCCACTTGAACATATAAAAAGATGAGGCTGAGTTAGTTTTTTGAAATTCAACATTAGAAATTCCAAGAGCATCCTGAGTATTAGTTGTGGAAGGTACAACATTATGTTCAGTGTACTAGAGTATAAATAGAGGTTAGATTCAAAGCCTTACTTTGAAAATAGTTTTTAAAAACTGAAGTATTGCAAAAAGATTTTAAATATCCTCATATAAGTAACATAGCACAAATACTTACAGCACAGTACCTAGGTCAAATGTCTCTCTACTAGATTCCATCACAATGCCAATGGTGGCAGCTGTGCATGCACATTTTCTACCATGGCAATATTTGTGCTTCACCTTCCACCACATATTTCTTTCCATACACGTAACATCCTCTCTTGACCAGTTTGCAAAACCCGTGCCTACAATTCTTCAAAACTAATACGACCCCCTCTGGTAACAGTTGAGTGCCTAGAGGTAATAGCTAAACAAATTAGTCCTTCATCTTCATTTGCAACTCTCGCAATTCTGTAAAAAGTAAGCATCCTGGGAGCATATGCTTCCTGTAACACTAGTAGAGCCCATAAATGCAGGTAATATATTCACACCTGTGCTCTTCCTGCTGTAATCCCAACACTGTACATCCTTCAATCTACGTGCAACATCTTGTCCTTACTTGTTCCGTAATTGCTGTGCGACACCATCTGCTTCCTGCCTCATAGCTCCACTGCACTCAACAGAAATGAAGCCCCAATCTTTACCTTTGGAGGAATATGGGATTGTTATTTCTATCGCCAGGGTACTAATTGTAAAGCTCCCCTTCTGTGATGGATGATACGTGTAATCACAGAAACACAGAATGTCAGGGGTTGAAAGGGACCTCAAAAGATCATCTAGTCCAGCCCCCTTGCCAGAGCAGGTTCACCTGGAGTAGATAGAACAAGAATGTGTCCAGGCGGGTTTTGAATGTCTCCAGAGAAGGAGACTCCACAACCTCCCTGGGCAGCCTGTGCCAGTGCTCTGTCACCCTTTTTTTGTGAAAGACTTTTTCCTAATATTTTTGTGGATGTTCCAGCTTGTAGCCATTGCCCCTTGTCCTGTCATTGGACCTCACCGAGAAGAGCCTGGCTCCGTCCTCCTGACACTCCCCCTTGACGTATTTATAAACATTTAAGAATCACCCCTCAGTCTCCTCTTCTCCAAGCTAAAGAGACCCAGCTCCTTCAGCCTTTCCTCATAAGGGAGATGTTCCACTCCCTTCATCATCTTTGTGTAACAGTAAGTTTGTGAATTCCGCACACAGGTGAAAAGGCAAAGAGCTCATAGCCCAAACCAGCACATGAAAGGGGGAATGGAAAGCAAGGAGGGAGCAACAAAACATGGGCCAAAAAAATTATCATGCCAGCTCTGCAGATCTCAGCTGATTCAGTTAACTTTCATGACTTTTCAGCCAGTTATCAGTGTTCTTGTATTCAAAGCAGAAGAGAGAGGAAGACTAGCTTGTAAAAAAGGATAAGCCACGCTTGTGAATAGACAACATAGCTATAGGAAAGAAAATCAAGAACATCATGGTTATTCTGAACTACTTGCAGTTTACCCCCCTGCCCTTGCAGTCCCCTAGAAGCTCTCTCTAATTTACAGAACAAACAGGACAACATCGCATCTAACAGGAGAATATTCACTTGATTGTAGTCACGTTTATATCTGGTTGGTATTTGTAATTACCAGTGTACCCAAGATTTTAAGCCCCCCCTGTAAAGGTTTGAATCCCCCGCTGTGTTCTCAAACGTATTGTACTTTAATCTCCCATTTTTTATTACTTGACAATGCCCAAGCTAAAGAGAACTTTGCCTAAACACTTTCTGGTTGTTTCCCTCCATGTGGTCTACTTAATTATGGATAAAATAAAAAACAGTATAGAACTGTGACTAACAGAGTTCATGTCTACTTCATATTACTAACTTTTAAAAAAGAAACCAGCTTTTATTGCTATTTCTCTAAGAGGATGAGTAAAATTCTTGACTCTTTCCAATACTCCAAGGTTCTATAAAAAGATATATTATTCCATGATTTGAAATGGTTTCAGACTGACCAAGTAAGTTATTCATTCAAAGTCAATAAAACCAAAGCTTCTTGTAATTTGATTTTAGCATGTCAGATTCAGATAAAATCAAGGGACTTGCACAGGCTAATTAAAAAACTGTAAAAGGAAGCATGGAAATGTAAGAAATTCTGGGTTTGGAAGCTCCCACAAGTCTGGCACTACGCAGACATTTTCAGTTTATATTTGTGACATTTAAATAAGGCTTAGAGTTGGTTTGGGGGTTTTACTTTTTTAAGAAAGATTCTTAGAGTCAGACATTTTGGGAAAAAGCATCTCTACTGTTGAAAAAGTCATCTCAATATAACTGAGATAATGCACGCAGCAATTAAATATCCTTCACGTTTTCTTCTGATAAGGTCATTTAACTTGCAGGTCATTTGGAAATGCAGTTTATGTGCTTAACTCCCTATTATTTCATTTTCTATAATAATTAAGGAAAAATACAAGGTACTGTTATATGATCAGAAGGCTCCACTTTGCACTGCTGATGCGAGACTCTTATCTTAATAAATCTGAAATGATAAAGAAGTGCTGGGAAGTGGGTTTTCCTTTTTAGAGCTCACATAATATGAGAGCTTTTCAGTTCAACTGCTGTGTTTCACCAGAGATAAATAATGTAGCACTCTTTCATTTGGTTGATTTAATAAATCATTGTTGGTTTGGTTTTTTTGTGGGGTTTTGTTTGCTTTCTGTTGTTTTTTAAAGACAAGTAACTAAACTTATCTCATGAGAAGAGATTGAGAGAGAACATAAACTGGAATTGTTGCAAACACAACAGAAAAAGAGTTAATCTAACCATCATCCTGATGCTTGGACAAGCTGGACTATGACAATACACAGGGGACAATTACCGTGGCTCAGCTGATACGCTGTAATTCACTAAGGTGCAATAAAGCAATTTCTTTCAAATATGTGCACTGAACAGGAGTGTCAGGATTAGGTCACTGAGGTTACAGAAACCCTGCCTCTCTTTGGGATGCAATAGTATTTTTTTTCCTTTATGTTTGTTCTTTGTTACACAATTTTCATCTTTGTAAGGAAGCTTATTCTTCACAGATCGTAAGCCAAATCCTTCTTTTTAATTCAATGCCAAAACTCCCTCTCATATTGATAATGAAATAACTGAAGCCTAGATAAAAACAACTGGTCGTTCATCCGTAAATGAACTATGTCTGGAGTGAAACACAGCCCCTACTTTGCAGATAACATTACTGTTGCAGACTGATCTATGGATGGAAATGCACAGGGGAATTTTAGGTAGACGGAAAATAATCATACTGACTAAAATCTGGCAAACTCCCCAGAGGCAACTGCTTTATTCCTATGAAAAATGCACAAGCCTGTTTACGATTGTTCAGGATCTCAATTACATATACCATCCAAAAAGACATGTCCAACAGCTGACGGTGCTCTCATCTTGTGCTACTGAATAAATAATGCTCCTATGTGCTTTTTTTTACTATTGAACAGGGAACTGTAAGTACAACGACCGCATGGCTGGAGTTTCACGATACATGTTCAGCCTGTATCACTACTGGCT
Source organism: Apaloderma vittatum (assembly GCF_000703405.1). Taxonomy (NCBI): domain Eukaryota; kingdom Metazoa; phylum Chordata; class Aves; order Trogoniformes; family Trogonidae; genus Apaloderma; species Apaloderma vittatum. The sequence goes on from NW_009725453.1 coordinate 8,632, forward strand.
AGTCTGTGAACTGCGATATGATCTCATACACTTGTAGCATAGGTTTAGATATGTTTGCATTTCAAAATTTTAAGACGAGCCTGTAAATCAGAACAGAGGACTTGGCAATTGCAGACAATTCCCATTCTTACTGTTTCAAGCTGTCAAGTATTAGAGATCAATTCTTTGGCTCCTCATCTGTCAGTATGAGATCAATAAAGGCATACCTTCTACTTCCATAAATATTATTGCTTAACTGTACCAAAATAACACACAAATTCTGAAAGCCCTTTAGCCACATCTGCTTCTTTCAAAATTCTAGACAACAACCTCAAAATCAGCTTAATTCTGATGTTTCCTCAAATGAGTTCATGTTACCAAGCGATAAATTGGATACTCAAATTAACAACTGAAGCAGTTAAACCTGGAGTATTTCATTCATCGTTTGTGTTTAACTGCGCAGAAGCTACTGTTTCATAGGTCATTACTTAACATAAATACCTCTCTCCTGACAAAGGCAAATTACTATTTTCCACCCAGTACTTCATTAACTTTTCTTTTCATTGGATGAATGCAATTCTGTTACTAATAGCAGTCAACTATCATGTGAGATGAAACAAAATATATCTGGAGAATTGTACTTTAGTTATCAAATGTCAGATTTCTAGAATTATTTTTTTCTTATGTATGTGAGACGAACATAAACATTAAAAATATTAAAGCATTATGGTATTTACAGACTAATCCAGATAATTATTTCCATAATATAAACAATGCCCTTTTCACATAGCTAGAACATGGCAGAACTCTTCAAAATGCTAGAAAGCTTTTCCAGTTCCACAATGGAACAGCCATTTGTTAGTAACTTGCTACTAACTGCCCAACTTTTTAGAAATAGGTTTTTCTGGCTAGTATTTTATAATGTTTTCATGTTCTGATCAAATAATGTACGATGCAATGTATCAATACACTAGCACTGACACTTTTGTAGTTTAAATCAATGTTAACTAATCAAGCAAATACTTTTTTAAATGTGAAATGAAAGATCTGTTACATGTTGCTTCTGAATCACAGGCAACTACCATACATGTATAAACTGCAGCAGAAATCACAGAATATTGTAATAAAAATAACTTTCTTGTCAAATAATGGGTTTGGGTTTCTATTTTTTTCAGAAATCTTTCCTATAACACTGTTCTGTGATTTAAATAAAAACCAAACAAACATGAAATGTTTGTCATAAGCTGATTCTCTGAAGTCAAACTTAAAATATCCTGTAAAATCTCTAAAATAGCTACCTTGTTACTAAGGGCTTCATACAGCATTTTCAAATCCAAAAACCTGAATAGGTATTTCTGGAATACTTAGAAGTCAGCAGTTAAATACATTTTGCAGAGGTAACCCCACATCCTTAAGATACTCTCTGTTCACCAAATATATTGAGTAACATGACATACAAATGTCTAAAAGTTAGTTGGACCATTATTAGTATTCTGGAATACATAAGCAATATTTGAATTAATTGTTTAATTGTATTGAGTTGCCTGTGGCAACAATAAAAAAAAAAAGGTAAATGTCAATATTTCAAACTGTCACTTGAAATGAGTCCCAGATGTTAAAACATTAAGCAACCTAAAAATCAATTAACTTCATTCTAAACAAAATCTTTTCCAAGGCAGGCTTTAATCTAGTGCGTCAATCTTCCCTTTCCCCTCCCTGGAAAAAATGAACATGGAAAGTGCCCCTGGTAAATATGTTCAGTGACAGAACTAAGCAAATCATATGTAGAACTTACGTAAAGATTTACATGTGTTCTGACATTAGAAGTCACTCATTTTGACTAAGATTTGAATAGTTTTAAAGACAATACCAAAGAATACCCATTGAGTGAAAATGTCAAATTCTGTTTTCCTCTAAGAAAACAAGTGCCTGCTCATCACTGTGCAGAATTCTAAAATGGAAGAAAGTTTAGAGTTTTACTATTTTGCATAAAACCAATGAAAAATAGTTCTTTTATATAAGAACTTAAGCTAATACAGTCTGCCTACCTTCTAAAAACGTTAAGAGGTAATGCCAAATTCAAACAGGATTTTTTAAAGTGATTTTATGAAACAATTTAAGAATGAGTAAATTTGCATTATAAATATCTGCCGCTGTTTTCAGTACAGCACTGATCACAACAGTTGTCTATATTTTCAATGAACAAATTCTACAGAATATAGAAAGGCTTAGCCCCAGGAAGCATCAAGAAATATCAGAGGAGAGATTAACTGCTAAGGGACACTCACATGAGTGTTATACATTTTAAAAGGGAAGAGATTACATACCCCTCTCCACCAATTCTTGTTATCTTTAGACGAAAATCAACAGAGTTCAGGCTGGGTGGCTTCCATTTCAAAATATCATCACATCGACCAGGCTTGTATTTCTGAAGAAAATTAAAAAGCAGTTTAATTATGCTGATTGGGTTTTGCTGGTTTTAAAAGTAACAGCTCGGCATTTCAGACTATATTAGCTGTCTCTAATGAATTACAATACTTAGTGACTGAAACAATGAATTCCATTACCATGGAGGTAGTTGTGCCTCACTACTTTATTTGCTGCTCCCTTTTATAACTGCTTAGCACTGTAGCCAAGCCATTGTATATAATAAAAAGCTGAGAATGGAAATAAAAATTAGCATACTTCATTATCTCTGTCTGGCTAATGGAAAATTTCAAGAGAGAAATTAAGACAGCACAGTAACAAATAAAAACACTGATAGGACATACATAAAAGATACATTTATGATCATCTCAACATTTCTGAACAATTTTATGAGTGATATTTTTGTTATTCGTGCTGTCGGCTGACACAACTTGAAAGAACCAGCAGTCACCATACCACCAACTATCAGAAAGGCCCATCAGAAATCTGCTCTTTCGCACCAAAGAAATTTAAGTTATGTAAAGATTAAAGAACATCACGACATACAGCAACATAAATAAAAGGAACACCTGTTGCTTAAGAGAACGAGTACATGCTTTAATCAAAAGTGGCAAGGAGAAATTTTCTCTTAAACTAGAGCTTTGCTTTCTCATGGTCTCGTCTATCGTCTGCTTCGTTACTAAGCTGCCACTTCGTTCATCCAGCTCATGCAAGCCAACCTGCTTACCCTTTCCTTACTAGAGTATCTTTGATGGCAACGAAGAAAATCAGAGTTAATATAAATAGAAGAAAAGTAAAAGATGCAAAGAATAAGAATTTTTAGTTGTTAGACACTTATTCATCCACAACGAGAAAAATTACGCCATTTTACATTAAAAAAACCCAAGAATATCCACCTTATTTTGGTAACACGGTGATTACTAGCATCACATTGGACCCCTGCTCTCCTAAACGTCTGCAAAATGCAAAATTTACTGATGATAAATTTTGCAGTTCTAGATCTAAATTTACAAAAGCAGATGAAGAATTTTCTGTTTTCTGATATAAGAATGGGACGCTATTCTTTCCAAAATAAATGCAGCATGTCTTGTCTATCATTTCCTGACGAAAAGATGGTACATAACTTTTGCTAGACAGTAAGTAAAGGTAAGCTTCACATAACTGAAGCCTGAATTAGCTCCAAACTTTTTTAGCCACAGTTCTGCTACACATGACCAAAATAACCTACTAAAACTTTCTTCTGGAATTTGAATGTGGCTGGCTAGGGTGCATCTTCTGTTGTCTTTTGATCATGGCGCTCAGATCATTTGAGGGACAGCTTCAGGCACTCTGTTCTGGTTCCTGTTCAGGACATCATAAACCCGTTCCAGACATCAGTATTAGAGCCACTTGCTCAACTTAGTACTCTAATCATGCATGACTCTGCACTGGATTTCTCCACAATCTTCTCCTCAACATCTGAATAAAATGTAAGTGATTTATGCTTGTCCTTAGGACATCACAGGATACTTCTTACCTATGCTTGCTCCCCTTTCAGATCTTGCATTTTATGCCTTCCCAGATATCTTCTAGTTGAAAAGTTGTCCCTTGGAAAGCAAATTCCTTCAGTGGTCCCTCACATCTGAACTCTTGCCAAATCAAACATTCTCGTTTCACTCAAATCAGAAAACTAGTAAGATATAGCATGATAGTAAATGAATTGGAGTATGTTTGTTTCTTCTCTTCCCAACTGATTTCTCCTTTGTACGATTTCTGTGCCGTAACATCAGCAGATATTTAAAGAAAGTTGGTTGCTTGTACACCTTTCCAAAACGTAATTTAGAAAGATATTGTTTAAGCAATTTGCAAAAAACAGAAAATCTTTCAGCCCACCATCCTGCCTTCCATTCACCAGAAATAGCTTAAAATTTCAATTATCTCATCTTTACCTTCTTATAGCAATGAAATTTATCTTGCTCCTTAGTTCTTTCCTCTCTTTTCCCAAACTGAAAGTCTGCTAGCTTGAAGAATGGTGTTAAAAACATTTCAGGACTCATGTCATAAATAACAACTGGTGTTAATTAGACAGAATATATGTAATATGATGCTCAGCAAAGCATTTAAGCTTTTCAGATAATAACTTTTATATATAATTTTAATATACATATTATATATATTTTAAAGTACTTACACTCCATTTTACAGAGAGTATTCATTATTTTAGTAAATATTCAGTTGAATGTGTGCATTGAATATGGAACTAAAATAAAGGTAGATGGAATTGAAATTTCTTTTTCAGTTAACTTCTCCTGCCATCTTCTTGTACTTATACCTGATACAGAGAGATTATGAAATACATTGTATACAATTTTTATTAATAAATTATGTCCCAGGGAGAACAGGACAAAACATGATATTCGCAAAGACAGTATTTATTGCTCTCTCTCATCTGCAGCTTCTAATTTGGCCAAATATGATTACTGCTACTAGGAATTTACTACTTAGGCTCAAAGAACTAGGAGGAACACTTACATTTGTGATGAATTTCTCCACAATAAAAATTTAATTTATGAAACATCTGCTACAGCAGGTATGAAGGAATACAGGGTAGAGAAGGCTGAGTAGCTGAAGTTGTTGTAACAGACGTGGATTTTGCGGTGTGGAACAGAAGTTTCATCCTAATGGTTGTTCTTTGGTCTTTTAGCATGACTGAAGCCTTCAACCATTCCATGACATTTGCCAATCATACATAAAACCTAAAATCTTGTATTAAGCCTCTGTGTGACATGGCTTCTAACTTACTGAATTGCAATAACCTTCCAAGTAGACTACCGGATTGTTTACGACGATGGATTTATTAATACAAATTAAGCAGTAGGTCATATTTTTGTGATGTTATGAGCTATTAAGACTAGACTCAGTCTTAATGACTTCAGAAAACAATCTCAGAGGGTTTAAATATATAGCTCCAAACCATCCTTTTACATATCATTCCTTTGAAGAGAAGATAAAGAGAGGCTAACAGTCTTCAAGACAGAAGCAATATTAACTTCTGTACATAAATATCAGTCTCAATCAAAGAACACTCCATATCTTCTGTCCCAAAGGTAAATTTGGACTGTTTGTGCATTCGGAAGTATAAAAAACTTCCTCCCAGCCATAAACAGGAGCCTTACTTTCTGGAAGAACAGATGACATGATTTAAATATATTCCACCTAGAAATCTAAAGATCAAGATTTCTTCTGAGCAATGTGAGAAAAATCAAAATCCTTTAAGGGAGGCCCAAAGGCGGCTTTCAGGATGGCAGTCTTTGTCCTATTTCTGTTTACTTCTGCCCGGAACATAAATCCTGAAAAGGCTAGCTGCTGCTTCAGAAACCGATTTCTTATTGACATGAAAAGAACGAACCAACCTCCCTGAGTCACAGCACTGAAATCATGAGGAAGAGCTGCACCCGAGCTATATAACAACAGCATGTGCTCAGGGGATGTGAAAACAGGGCAATCATTCGTGATATTTTTCTACTACTAGTCTTTGGGAGACTATCAGTTCTCAAGCTCAGGGACTTCCCGACACGTATGATTCAAATGCAATTCCTAAGTATTTAGTGATTTTCAGTTCCCCCTGCATGAGTTCATCTTGTTCCCACTAAGACCATGTAAACCTCTACCAGCTGTAAAAGCCAGCGGCACAATGTTCAACAAACAGCTCAATTACTCTGCAAGAAAAAACACCATCTTTTGTTTATTTTTGAATCAGCTTTTGCTGGTTTCAAAGACTTGCATTCCCTAAGGCTCATCTTAGGAGAGATGCTGAACAATCAAACCCCATTGCTTCTATGCTACTCATAGTTTCATATGCTTTTACATGTACAGTTAGAAATTTTTTCTCGCAGTATATTACTCCGCATTTATCCACCCAGAAGCCTATGTGCTGTTTTATCTCTCAGTCATCCAGCTGTGTAAGGGCTTACTGTAATTCCCCACATTTAGTACCAGCCCTTGCTGATGCGGCAAGAAAACATCACTTTACAGTTCATCCCACTTCCCACTGCTTATGTGCAGTACAAGTGACTCCCCTCCCTGGTGAGGACTGAACAGCAACCCATCCCTTGACCCTGCCTTTTTAACCAATTACTTACCTGTGCAAGAACCTTTTCTTTTAAGTCTCACATCTGATTTACTTTCTTCAAGAGGGTTTTGTCAGAAACTCTGACAAATGCTTTCTGGAAGTCTTAGCAGGAAATCTATCAACCTACTCAAATGACTTTTGATCTCTTGGTTGGAGAGGCATAACCCTCCTTTCAAAGAAGCATGTAATATTCTCTAAATATATCATATTTACCCTGGTATGAACTTTTGTATTCCTTATTACAGTTTCTACTCTTTTGTCCAGTACAGACATCAAGCTTACAGGCCTTACTTCTTCCCTGATCTTCCACAACACCTGCCCCCTCCCTCAGTTTTTTTAATTGGCACTGTGTTTTCTACCCTCACATGCTTAGGAATTAATGTGTATACTTCATATAGAATCTACTACAGGATTTTTTTCAAACTCTTTTTCCAAGACAGATGAGTTACACCCTCCTAAAAGTCATTAAGAAACCAACTTCACAACAGACAGGAATAGCTATTCCATGATCAGTAATGAAAAGCAATGTTTTGACAGGATATATCTGCATACCTGTAATTGCACTGCTGGATCCACAATTTTGACTCAAGTTTAATTATAAAATTAATTGGCTGGCTTGCTTGAAGGGAGTGGGGGAGGATTTGTTATTTAAGATGGAGTTATCTTTCTTGCCTTTACCTCTAGAACCAGTACAGTGTGAAACAAGCCTCAGCTAATTTTTTTGTCCTATTAATAAAAGAATAGAGGAAAAATTAGCTCTATCACACTTCAAGTTAGCCAAAGAGATCTTGTTGAGAAAGCAATGGCAATACACTTTTGACTATTACCCTTAGTTTTGACCATTGTCAAATAACACTGTTGTCTCTTCACAGCAGATTTGTTAACACTAAACATCTGGTAAAGGTAACAGGTAATTTGACCATATCTTTCTGCAACAGTTACAAAGGCTTAGATAAGCAATCAGATTTCAAATCTCATATCAAGAACAAGTTGTACAGCCCCCAGACTACTTCTCTTAATCACAAAAGACAGAAATTCACAGAAATTTAGCTTAAAATGAGACTTCAGTCAAAGGCCACATTAGTAATCCCTGACAAGGAGGTTCATCTTTGTAACGGGTGAGTCCATACACACAATATAGCAGTAGTAAGTTCTTGAGTTTGAATACTAAGTGCTAAATCAATTTCTTTAAACACGAGCTGGAGCCAAACAAGAATTCTATTTGTAAAGTATGTGAAAACTTCACCTTTGATGAATCATTGCATACTGCAGACCTGTTCTGCCTGAAGTTATTCTCATTCTAATTCTAAAACAAAATGTGAAGCAATCTGTCTGAGATCAAACTACTCCCTAGCATTTTAAATATAGCATTCATAGCAATGATATCCTCACTACCACCCCCCGACAAATATGCACGTATATGACTACTTCTAAAACACATCAAGTCCCATAGAATCTCAAATACAAAGTTCATGCTTTGGTATGAAACCTTCCAACCTAGTGTAACCACAGAAATTAGAACACCACACCAAAATGTATGTTGACAAATCAGGAACTATCTCAAACAGCTTTAAAGGATTGGACTAGATGACCTCCCAAAGCCTCTTCCAACCTATATTATTCTACAATGCTGTAATTTCTGTTTGGATGCTTGTTCTTTTAGCAGCCACTTTGGGTGCACTTAATATTTTATTTTGCAAAAAATACAGTACTTTCAAAGCAAATCCTCCAGCTGTTCCTACTTAGTTGGTGTTAGCTGAGACAGCTGGGCAGCTCTGGTGCATGCAGACTGGATTCCATTTACATAAAACCAAACTTGAAGTTTCACTTCACAGCTAATGCTCTTCACTTCACAGCAGGGCCAACAGAGTCTGAGGTAAAGGCTGTACCATTGCAATCCTACCTAGCACAGAAAGACCTGAGCTATGAAGATAACCCATAACATCCTGAAACGCTACTTTAAGAAACAGGAGTGTCAGTGCTGTCAGGTTGACTGCGAATCCCACAGTCCTCAAATTTTTAAAACCCTGCTACCCACTCAGCATCTATGCAACTCTTCTTCTCTCTTTGTATTATTATTAAATAAATGCCCTACCTTCTGTGGCCATTCTCCCCTGGCAGAATCCTAGCCCCTCTGTTTTCATCATTCCTTTCTTTTTCACAACCTTCCATTCCAGTCAGGGCTTCTTCCAAGAGCAGTGTCAATCATCTCAGTTGCCTAGAAAGCTGAGCAGAGAGCTGAAAGCCTGCACAGTGGAGATGTCAGCAGTCGATAACGCGGGTGAAGTTTCACTCTAAACAGCTGCCTTCACATGGGATAGACTTTGCTGCTTAGATTTTTGTAGGAGGAAGAGCAGGTTAGTTTCTGGGACTGCATTCTGGGCAGGCAGTCTGGGCTGTGGGGTGGTGTTGACTCACCATGAAGACACCCACCTGGAAGACTGAGTAACTTCAGCTCAAAGTCTAGACAAAACATGTTTTAATGGTTTGTTTCTCCTAGAGACTGAAAAGGAAGAGGTGGTGGGATGGCCAAGAGAGAAGTTCGTGCCTCATCAAGAGGAGGAAGAGGTTTCCCTGACAAGGATGCGTTGCTATCCTGCAAAGTCTCAGCAGCCAGCTCCACCTCCCTAACCCTTAAGTACGATCCCCCTCAAGTGCAGCAGCAGCTAACACAGGCCACCTTACCTTACACTTCCCTTCCTCCACATCTTCCCTCACTCCTCCTACCTCCAAATGACAGGAAGCCAACAAATAATCCGGCTTTTTCTTTTCTCATAAATGGCACAGGGCTGCTACTTGCCAGTTATATTTCCTCCATCAGTAAACTGGTGGGAGACCTAGTGCTGAAAGCTATCCAGAGGGCTGCTAAGTTGGCAGCCTCGGGCACACACCAATTCAGAAAGAAGGTTGGAAAAAGGGCACGGAAGGCTCAGGGAAGGTTTGTTTGAATAAACATGCTTGCTTAAGAGGCATGGCAGGCTGAGTACCATTGGAGAGTGAGGCAGATGGGTTAAGGAGAGGATGGAGTTAACCAAGACAGCTAATGAGAATCGATTGGAGTTCTTTGAGATCAAACGTAATTTGCCACATTACAGACAACATTAGCATTTAGCCACACTGAATATGCAATAAATTGCAATTAGTATCTTGAACATTAAGTATAATTATTAAATACAAACCTTTACATCTCTAATAATTCTAAATTTCAAAGAAGTTACCTTGATATTGCATATTTTAACACCAAGAACAAAATTCAGTAATTACATAAATGATATTCTGATATTTAGACAAACTTACCAGGATGAAGACACTAAAAGTGTTTTTAAAACACTTTAGAATGCTTCAGGTTCAGAAAGAGTAAGAAATATTTGTTCTCTTGTCAAATCCACCCATTTCCATTACCATTATTCTCCTGTGTTTTAATTAAATTGTTTGCAAGGAACTTTGTATTCAACATGACGCTAATGCTTTCACTTGAAAGGAAAAAGTTAACTACTGCAAACCTATAACAACAACAAATCCAGTCCTCTTTCTCAGTCAAAACAATCGTTAAACTGAGCTCTCTGAAGAGCTCTACTTAATTCTGAGGGTTCCTAATATCCATAGGGCAGCTGCTGCCCTACCCCATCTTGCACTCAGCTGTGTAAATATAGAGAGACAACAATTACCCAAATTGTGATTTTATTTTCTTTCACTATGGACCCTGGATCATTCTAAAGGACCAAAAGGATTGATTATAATCAATCATTTCAGGCTAGACCTTACAGAGAGACGAGCCAAAGTAACAGAAGTTGCTAACACTGTTGACAGATTTTGCAAATAAGTCACATGAATGGGTTGAGAAACCACAAGATGAAAGGCAATCACTGACTCCATTGTATATTCACAGATATTTAAGACTGGAAACCATTACTGGACTCATCGTGCCAGCTCTGTTGTATATAGGACAGAGAGACTTGAACAATATCAGGTGATCAAGTTTGGATAGTCTGAAGAATTCCGAGGCACATAACAAATTTCTCTCAATGAATGCAATAGGTGAAACTTTGACCAATGCAGGCCAGCAAGGGGAGGATGTGTTGCATCTAACTGGACTGTATAGATTCTGCTAAGAAAAGGTGCTCTAAGGAAATCTGTTCAATGGCACTTATTATAGAGTCATAGAATGGCATAGGCTGGAAGGGACCTTAGAGATCACCTAGTCCAACCTCCCTGTTTTGGGCAGGGATGCTACATCTCGAGTAGACCTGGCAACACATGGGAACCGAGCAGGAATCGAACCCACGATCTCGATGTTGGTCCTTGTTGCCAGCACCGTGCTCAAACCACTGAGCGTCTCAAAGATTATTAGGATTCCTTTATTCTTTAGAAAAACAAATCAAATGTACCCAGTACTGATTTCTTTCCTGTAGATGTTTGACACAACTTCTGTATAAACTCTTGAAATTTTCAAGCAGGCAGGTTTTTTATAAATATTTATAAAGGAAAGACAGGGAGACGTGATTTGTAAGTACTCCTATAGAGTGATCACCTTAAGAGAGGCTCCTGGGTAAACACCAGTGCTTCCCAAACACTTGTCATTTGTGAAAGGCATTTTCATAGTTGAGAGAAAATAGAAGAATCTAAACACTGAATAGGCAACACATAAGACTTCAAAAGGACTGCGAAGTTTGTGCCACTCCAGAACATGATCCGACTGCTTTTCAACTTCACGCAAACAGTTTACACACCTTGTCTCAAGTCCTTGACTCAGCACAACCTATGTCTACCTACAGACAGATGGCCACAACACCTTGACTAAAAGATGAAGACAAAAAAAAAAAAAAGTGCAAATTCATTCCCTTTCTTTTAAGTAAAAGAAGGTGATAACTGCTGCTTTTAATGCTCAGTGTTCCAAGTTACTGATTCAAACCACTTGAACAATCAGAGAACTGCAGTCCTCACTAAACATCAGCTTTTTGCCTGGTACAGTAATGTGATCAGAATACAGAGACACACTAATGTTCAATAAATATTTGACCCGCTTGGAATTAATGAATTGCAAACATCACAAAATGTAATATTGTCATAGAAAGCAAATCTGTAGACAGTAACTTTAGAGGCTCAGAAATATGGGGAAAAGACAGCTTCCTTGGCTAAGCTCAAAGCATTCAGTGTCCACAACTAAGCCAAAAGGATGATAGAGCCAGCTCCTGATAACAAAGTTTTAAATAACTCATTACTTGACAGTGAAGTCACCAAGCTGCTTTAACTTCATGTAGTCAAGTAAATTTGTGTCAATTTTTTCATTCCTCGACTTAAAAAAGTAAAATAAGGAAAAAATAAAATTAACATGTTCTAAGACACAATAACTTCAGTGTAGCCTGGAATTTTTTCCTTTGGAAAGTTAAAGAACTAAGTAGGAATGACATTTTTTAATATGTTAGTAAAGGTTAGCCAGAATTAGCAGGTTTTATTGTGTAAATGATACTGTATCACAATTTTTCTCTTGTGAAAATGTGACCTGAAGCTATATGAAGTAGGAAAAAAACCGGTTATAATCAAAATGACTTCCAAAATCTTACGCTTAACTGCCACAGCAGACTGAAAAGCAAAACATGCTATTACTATGTACTCATTTAAATAGTGGTAGACTACATTTTATACTACAGATTTTAACAACTGAATGCAAATCAGGTTTGGAAAGTTAACCTGTGTGCAGAAATTAACCTGTTAATATTTTAATAGACATTTTTTCAATTGTTTCTACCAAAAGTGCTTCTGAACTTCAAGTTAATGCAATATTTACATTGGACTTCTCTGGTAATTATTGGGCTAAATGTCTTCTACTCTTGCACTTTAATTTAGCTTTACACCTCTGGCTTCATTAAACATCTTGTTTCACAACTATACTAACAGCTTCTCTCAATATTCCATTAAGCATGGAGAAATATATGAGGAAATTTTCTTCATAACTAATGTCATTTACATATTAATTGTTAATATTTGATAAATGAAGTTCAGTTTACAGCCAAAAATCCATGTTTACAGTAGTCAGAATTAGCAGCCACAAAATTACTCACTGGTCTTTCCTGCCTGTCCCCCACCCCCCATCAACATTATTCTAAGCGGCAGAAACCTGTTCACCATAACTTCTCTTTGTCTTCATTCTTTCACTTGATATTATGATCTGGAACTAGAAACTCCAACACTTTGCCTGAAGCAAAATCAAAAAAGGGAATGGGTTCAAATTGTGGGTTAATATCTATATGATCCACAACAGACTAACTGGTGTCTGCCTTAGATTCTAAATTTTACTTTTGGCAAATTAAGGTATCTGTTGAAAAGCTACATACTCATCCTACCTTTGTGACAAAAGAAATGTCTTGATAACAAAGAGCTATAGCCCCCGTGATCAAAGAAACTGGCGATGGTCTACGGCTGCTACTTCAGAATGATTATTTTGTAATTTTCCTATTTTTTACGATCCAATATTTATAACTTCATTAGATATTTGCTGTGGAAATTTTCAGGAAAAATTATCACAATAATAAAAACAATCAAGATATTTTGATTTGCCTTCTGTTGCTTTATTTCATTCTCTTCGTTTCACCATGTAGTGCTGACTTGAAGTGAGATGGCCTCAGTGTGTAACCACAGTGTAAGCTGTCACCAAGACGCCAAAGTGACAACAGAATACTATTGTCTAAACTTCTCCAAATGAAATTGTCTTTCAGACTAAGCTTCACAACTCACTAACAGCCTTAAGCAGAAATTAATAAAATTTAAAAATCAGGTCTACATAATTTTTCCTCAGCCATACATTGTTAATATCCCCTCACCACCCCTCTGTAAACACAGATAAACAAACCCAGAGATGAGAAGCTAAATAGCTTAAAATAACTGTCCAGGAAAAAACCCAAAACAATGATAGGCTAAATTAGAGTTTCACCCTGTCAAAGTTCAGTGCTGGGCTGGCCGCTCTGACAGATGCTCTCTGTGATCCCACCACCACCCTCCCAGGGGAGGATAACAGGGGAACCAGGAACGGAGACTTTGAAGTTGGGAGAAAAAATACTTGAATCAGTTTACTGAAAAAGGAAAATAATACTACAATAACAATGAAGATGTTAAACTATATATAGATATTATACACGTATACAAATATATTCAAAGATATAATAGAATATGTTAACATGGAACCTGCACCCTCTGACAACAAGGTCCTGAGCAGAAAAGTCCCAGACTGGAGTCGGCAACAGATGGGAGCATTCACACCCAGAGTCATGATAATAGTAAAAAAACCCCAAAAAAATCACAACCCAAAAAAAAACACCCCAAAAATGAAAAGGAGCTGTGCCACTCTCACCCTGGAAGGCAGGGGAAGACATCCTGTCCCACCAAAGGGTGTTCTTCTGCAGTGTGAAACCAGGAGCGGGGAACAGCAGCAGTAGCACAGGGCGAGAGGACAAGCAGGTGGTGGCCACCCTTCCAGCACAACAGGCACTAAAAGCCTCCAGGGCTCTTCTGAGGGGGCTTTTTATACTGAGCACCATGGGATGGACTACCATGATTGGGCCATTTGGGTCACCTGCCATAGGTACAGCTGCCCCCCACACACTGTGACTGCCACATGGTCCAGGCAGCCCCAGAGAACTTTTCTCTTGGTGCTCTCAAACCAGGACACACACTGATCTCCAAGAGATCCTACAAAACAGGGACTGAAATCAATCTTCCTTCATTCCAAAACCATCAGCCACTTACTCCTGAAGATCTCAGCACAATTATTGCTAAAAACTACAGGAGTTAGCTTGGCACTAAGCCCAAAGGTTATGTTTAATTATTTTTAAGAAGGCCACAATCAGTGAAGACTGTGGGTAAAATCCAGTCTAACTTTAGCACAACAAAGACACAGAAGTTCTAAGCACTTAATAAAGCAGCTCTCCAACAAGCAGCTGTTTCCTATGCAGCAAATGGAGAAAGATCAGTATCTGAAGCTTTACACATGTTTACATACTTATTTAGGGAGAAGAGGGCTCCCTGTCACTTGCTTCTCCTCACTGCATACGTGCAGTACCCAGGAACTTCCTTTACAAGATCAAACACCACTCTATTTTCAGATTCAGATACTCTAATTATATTACTACATATCTGAATGATTCCAACACTTCTTAAATAAGAACACTGGAGACCACTAATGCTTTTTCTGCTATTTTTTTCAGACAGAAATGCAATGTTTGCAGTGACAAGCCACAGTATGGACTGTGAAAGTCAGGAGCAATTTTAGTTCTATTTTATTTATTAGTTCATTCATATAATTTTCAATCAGCACTACCTGAAATTTAGAAAACAAAATAGAAAAACCTTTGGACAACTATATTGCTAGATACTGTATTGCTAGACACTGTATTGCTACATACCATGATAATGCTGATGCCTCTGGTGTGTACAAACAATAACCTTTCTAAAATATTCTACAGCTGACAACGCTTTAAATGACAGTTGACAACATTTTAAATGTTAGTATTATCTTTCCATTGTATAACATGACTCTACCAAAATTCATCTCCAGAGGCTTGTTTAAAACATTACCTCGTAATTCACAGCTAAAGAAGGTGCTGACAAAGGATGAAGGGATGAATCTGAAGTAAACTGTTGGGATAACCCAAAGAATACAGAAGCACTCCTGGCCCCACTCCTTTACTTGTTTTGGGGCTTTTTTGTCTCCTAAAGCAATGCTTATTATTCTTTTCCTCTCCCCTCATGACACAACAATTCTTTAAAAGAGTCTTAGGGAGATCATCTTCCTTCTTAACCTTCCTTTCATGCCTTTATTGTGACGGAGAGCAGTGCAGGGGAAAGGGACCTGGGG
>NW_009725454.1:0-19700 GCF_000703405.1 Apaloderma vittatum
TGTTCCCGGGCTGCTCCTTTTTGCGAACTTTTTTTCACCCATTTGGGTCTTACCGCGTTCGGACCAGGTTTTCCCTTCTGCTTATAAACTGAGGAGAAAAAAGAGGGGAAGAATCTTGCCCTCTGTACTGATTCGATAGAGCAGGAAGCTATTTTCAGCCTGGACGGTTGTTTCTGCTTGGCGTTTGATTTGTGGATTGCCATTCCCACCCTGTTTCTAAGCGTGGTACCTGTTTGCTTTGGCCTGGTGTCTCCTTTGCATTCTGGGCACCAAAAGTGCTCACAAATTCCTCAGAAAGGTTATTTTAAGTGGATAGGTAAACACCAGCTGTAATAGCAAATACTCTATACTTGCTATAAAATTTGTATTCTGGAAGAATCACAGAATCAAGTTTTAACCTGTTGCATGTTTCCATACTGTGTGTACTCAAAATAATTAAATATCTACAAGTTAATCAGATTTTGTTTAAGAAATTTGTGATATTTTACACAAATGAGAGAAATTAGGGATTTGTGTGGTCTAGGCAAGATGCTCAAAATTGTCACAAAGTGGTGGATCCTAATTATGACAGTTGGGAGTCCGAAGCAGTAGTTAAGATTATAGCTTCTGAGTTATGCATGTGAAAAAAAAACGTGTAGGTAAACTGTCTGTAATAACATCTGTGTTAATAGAAAGTGATGGAAGTAATAGGGCTGACATGGAGCTTCCCCCTTCCCTCAAGGAAATGCTGTTCAACACTATAAAATCATTTTTCCACAGTATTTTTCACTTTAGGAGCAGAGTTTTGAGGTCAGCATTCTTGACTAGTTTGTAATGTATAATTTCGGGGTCCTGGAAGCACTGGAATTTATTACATGTAAATTCAGATGTATCAGTAATCACAAACAGCTTATGGCAAAACACCGAGTAGCTTTTCTGATGGCAACATTTGAAATAAATTCACAATGATACTTCGTATTCAGTTAAAAACATGCCACAAATATGTGCAAGAAGAGCCTGTAAACTTGTGGCTCTGCGTTTCATCAGGGTAAACCACAAGGCTGCATGAGGAGCAGCATTTGGCACCGGACCTTTTGACATGTCACGGGCTCCAGAGGTGTGACTCCCTGGGGACAGGGAGCCCAGGCTCTGCCTGTGTGGCAGGGACCTGGTCTCCTCACCTGCGCACTGTCAGGAGCCGTGCTCGGGCAGGAGAGAAAACCTGCAGTGCTCGGGGTGGTGTCTGGCCATAACTGATTTAGGTTTGCCTTCTGGGAACATGATCATTCTCGCTTTTTGCAGCGGTAGGTTGTAGCCTACTTCACGTTGCTCTGCTGTACTGTTTTCTGCGTTTGAACAGGTGTTTGCAAGGCTGCGGGATAGATCAGTTTTCTGCTGGGTGCTTAAAATGTATGTATTTGGTTTTTTCTTTCCTGCCTCTACTAGTAACAGTGAAGAAGGGGAGCGTGGGGGAGATAAGGAAATTGTTTAAACAAGTATTGGTGTTGAGGAAAAATGCTGAAAAAAAGAGGCTGTGCCCTTGATGCTGATGGTAACATGGGGCATTCAGCACTGTTTTCCCCAGCCGGGCACTATGTCAAGCTCTTCAATAGCTGATCTAGAATATACAGCGGTAAAAATGCCCATGGCCAGTTTGTGCAAACATCTCGTAAACCAAGAAGGCACCCAGGCAGCGTCGCAGTACTGCCACTGGTCAATGCACGACCGAGAAACCCTGCCATGTCTGAATGCAAGGAAATTCATCCTGGTGTGTACCATTAGATTAAAATACTCCCCTCTAATGCAATGACAGGTTTGTTCTGTTACAATTTCCTGACAATTTCCTAACTCAGTTTCTACATACCTAAATTTCTAAAGCAATTTTTGTTTTATAAGTTACCAGATGATGTTATAGTTACTGAGATTGATTCTCCTTTTTCTAGCTCTTGCCATTTTTTTTTTGTTTTGTGTAATTCCTTTGGGTTTGTATGTTGGTTTTTTTGGGTCTGTTTAGCTCAGATGCCCCCTGGTTTTAGCTGCACAGCTTCTGAAGCTGTTTGATTGCTGTTTTAGATGGTTTAGAGGATGCTTTTGGGATTCTTAAATGTTTCAGTTTCAACATGCAGGAAGCTGCAAGGTTTGCAAATTGCTGAGGATTTTAGTATTGCAGTGGAAGTAGTTAACTTCATCTGAAATTGAGAAACACTCGTCTTAATTCTGTAGCATGGCAGAGGGGAAGGAAGAGCCGTCTTTCCTTTTGTTACACTTTTCCAGTACATTAGTAAAAATGGGTAGGATTTCAAGAGTGCTTCTGCGTATCAGAGTGCCCTTGATATTTTTCCTGTTGTTTTTATTTTCTGTGAGGTTACTGATATTAAAACTTCATCAGCAGAATGAAGTTTTAGGTAGTCAAACATCTCTGAAGCTGTAGTCCTAAACTCTGGCTCCTAAGTCTTCCTCTTCTGTCTCTCTGCTTGGGGAAACGCAGCGACAGATGCTACTTCTGCAGCAGCAAAACTGGGTAGAAAGGGTAACTTACTAGCTTTAGTTTCTGTTTCAACCGCAGTGTAAGCTGGTAACTTCAAGGATGGTGCTAATGTACTTTCCCTCTCTTCCCCCCAAAAAATTCTGCCCATCGGAAGAAGCAGTAGTATCAGAAGCCATATTATAGCTTTTTGTGTGTGTGTTAGGAATAAACTGCCTAGAGATGAGAGCAGAGTTTACTTTCCGTACCTGTATGGCCTTGGCAATGCTGGTGTTGAGAAAGTCACGCTGAACTAGCGCAACCTGTGGTTTCCTGCCACGTGTGCAAGCACCTGCTGGCCACGGGGCTGAGCGGCTGAAGTTGTTGGCTGGGTTTCCCAACAGCGGTGACTTATTAGACACAACCACAGACCTGAAATGGAAATTAGAAAGTGTCATGGTCGAGTGCCTAATTTATCTGGTGTGAGAGGGCCGTTGACTTCATATGAAAGTGGCAGTCAGGAATGCAATTAATTCCCTGGTGAGAGTGCTGTGCTGAGCTTAGCTTACGGCCCAGAAGTTTTCTCTCTCTGGCAGACTTCTTGAATCTTCCCCCAATCTGAACAAGTGCAGCTCATGTCCTCCCCAATACTACCTTTTTTTTTTTTTTTTCCCCAAACGTATATAAGCAGCTGGAAACTATCAAACTGTAGTTACTAGTTCCATGAGTTTATCAGTTATGGCTGATGAAGGAACTGTTGTGTACCTGAGTTGCATATTTTGTGGGTGTTGCCTCCTGTTTTAACAGGGCCAGGTTTTGCCTCAACAAAATTACTTCCTTGCATTTAAGCCCTGGTATGAGTATCCTGACTGAAAAGGGAGTAGGGAATTACGCTGTAATTTTTGGCTTCTTTGTTCATTTATTTATTTATTTATTTTGTGGTCTGTGTTTTATGCAGGAAAGAATATTTGCCTCAAAGTTTGCCAGATAGTCTGTTGTTAACTCATGAATAGATGTTCTTACTCTAGTGTTTGATATGTGGGACTAATTTATTATTCCTTGTATATATGAGACAAATTTACTAAGGCAAGATACATCTTTTTTTGTTGTAGAATTGCGCTAGGATTGTGTATTACTTCCAGCTAATACAAGCCTTTCTAGGAAATGAAATTTAAACCAAAAGACTGTCTGGAACTAATCCAAATGTTGCAATTCAGAGCTGAAAATCACAGTCACTTTTAGGAACCGTCTCCAGAGTGGGAGGAGGGAATATTTCTAACTTGTTTTGTAAGCCAAAAGTACAAATTCATTAATAATTTTCTGTGAGTTAAACCATAACATGTGTCTAACAGTGCAGCAGCTATTCTACGCTAAACTTGAGATACCTCACTGCTTAGTAGAAAAAACAAGTAGCAAGAATTTGTAGTTTTAGAAACAAATAGCCAAAGCTAAAAGATAGTATATTTTCTTCTTCTTGCAGGTCCCATGCTGTTGTAAGACCTGCTGCTTTGAGTGGAGAAGATTTCTACCGTTGTTTTGGCTATTTCAAGATTGTTTTCACCAGCTGGTAAGTACCGTAGCCTTGTTAGCTGTGCCACTTATTTTTGTCTCTCCAAATGCTATGTGGCCGTTTCACGTCAGGCTGGAACCTGCTTTAACTGAAGGGTGGAGAACCTGTGGACACTGTGCCAGTGCCCCCTCCCATGATGTGGACCACATCTGGCCACAGCTGCAGGGTGGGACGTGTGCCTGTTGGTGTTTCAGAGGGCCCACAGTTTGGTCTCTTGGTGGATCTGCTTCTGGATATCTTAGGATTAACTGGAATGAAAAGCTAGAAGGATTGTTGTTAGAGACTTCTTTCTGTTTTGGTGTTAGTCATCTATTCAATCACACGTAATGAGAATCGATTTATTGCAACTCTTGAGGAGAATTCCATTATACTGGTTAATTTGGAGAGGTAGGGGGGAAAAAAAAATCTGTTGTCTTCTAATATTGACTGAAACCTAAATTCTAGAATAAAGGTGAGTTATCAGTGTAACGGCATCTATTTATATGGCAGTAGTAGCATCTCCAGGTCCCTTTTCCGTTAGGTATTGAACAGCTCCGACACAGAACAAGAGAGCTCTTTGTGCATGAAGTTTTGTAAGTCTAAAGCTATCCTTCATTCTCTCTCATCTTCTGCCTGTCCTTTCTTGGGTATGTATCTAACTGGCTTTCTGCTGAAGGTTTCAGAATTTTCAGATTAATTCTCTATTTTTAAAATTATTCAAAATATTTTTTCTCTTTTCTGTATATTGCAAGTGAAAGGAAGAAAAATATACTGTGAACTTAGAAAGGATTGGAAGGGATGAGGAGAAATAAATGTTTTCATAATATAAAATTTCATTTACTGAATTTTAATAATGTGGCTACCCTAGAGCAAAAATAATCTTAGTCTGATTGAAGAGGGGGTTGTTTCAATTGAATATATTTTATAAAGGTAAACATGCTTATCAGATTCGTCTTTTAAATTCAGCAACTCTTAAGCAGAAATTTATCAGCCAAATAACTTTATTGGTAAACAGGAATATTTAGGCATTGGTGCAGCAAACTGTTTAATCATATGTTTATGCCTATGCCTACTTCCTTTTGGGTATTTGTTTACATTTCTTTAAGATTTTATAAAACATGTTTTCCTAAAAATGGTGAGAGAAGGCAAGTCTCAGCTGGGGTTTTCTGTCAGGCAAACATGAACATTCTTAGTACCAGCAACATCCACTATTTAAAATAAATTGAAATAAATACCACCATTTAAATAAATACCATATAATAGACCCACCAAGAACAATGCAGCATCTTTAACTCCAAGTGAATCAATTCTGGTTTTCTGGATTGTGGAAAAGAAATGTGGAGAACATGCCCTTTGGCAGCTGTTTTCCATTAGCACAATGCGCAACCATTTTCGCAGAAGTCTAGTTTGGTCTAAGCTCCTCTGCTGTCTGCCCAAAACCTCAGATCTGCATTTCTCATTTCCCTTACTAAAACCGCACTTTTCCAATCAAATTAAAAAAAAAAAAACAGTCCCTGAACAAGCAGAAAAGGGACTCCACTGAAAACAAGCCTATCCTTGTACTTCATTGTTCCGCAGCACTGCACACATTTAAAAGCACAGTGAAGCTGTGAAGCTAAAATAACCTTTTGCAAACAGTAATTGAGCTGGAAGGAAGCCTGCTTTATACTGCATGTTTGCTCCGTTTCCAGATGTTTTACACCCAGGGACTATGTGGACAAGTCCAACCATTCACAGATGGTGTGGTCAGCAATAACTGATCCCAGCTCCTGGATAGGCAGCACCAGAGCATACAGGGTTAGCAACAGAGGCATGGGTACCAAACTGGTGTCCTCTCTGTTCAAGATACCACACACCAGAAGATGCTTCTTAGTTCAGGTACACAGGGTTACCCTTTCGCATCAAAAATGCCAGGAGGAAAAAGACACCATGCCAGCTTTATTCAAAATCCTTAAAATGCAGCTGAGAATCTTGGAGAGCACTAACAGTTAAACAAGACCTGAACATCCTGATGAAGTAGGTATTACTCGTCTCTAAGGAAAGTGAGCCAGAGATTTTGAAGTTCATTGTCACAAGTTACACAGCAAACAGATACTAAATGAGAAGCTGAACTCTAATTTGAATCCTGCCAGCAAGGACATCACCCATCATGCTTCCAACACGTTGCTGAATCAGACCTTGTTCGGCCATTCACAATGCTGGACCGGTCTACACAGCCAATACGACATAAAAAACATGTCAAGTAAGAACTGAGTCAATAAGCATTATAAAATTACAAGTTTATTGCAAAGTAAAATAAGTTTTTTCTCAGCAGCACGTGCCCGAACTGTTCAAATGTTATGCTTTCAGCTGAATGTTAGTCAAAAATTATATCCAAATTAAAAGAACCAACATGAATATTCTATATGTATTCACTTTCACAGAAGACTACCCTGCATTTATTTATGACTGATACGCTTATCCAAATATTTTCAATTAGAGGCAATTAACTCAAATAGTTGAAGAAAATCCGTAATAAATGAGTCCTTAGCCAAAGTATGGTTTAAGTATATTGGGAACAAAAGAACAAAACAGGGAGTCAGTCAAATAATTAAAAAGAAAAGACTTGATTAGAAATACCATTTACAATGGTCATCTCAACAATCATTTGGGTTGTTGCTGGTCATCATCACAGTATACTCCAGTTTTGAACATTCTGCTTAGTAAATTAATTACCACAGTTAAACAAGACAGCAACTCAGTCCACGTCTTCAGCTAGAGAAATTCCTTCCTTTTTTTCTAGCCTGGATACCTGCAAATTAAAAAGAAACTGATTTAATAGTCAAAACAAGTTTGTACTTAACATCTCCTGTCTTTTCAGACTTCCATCACAAACCAGGGATGGAGATTTACCAGGAGCTGACAGTGGGACAGGCTCTAGGGGACAACTGAGCTGAGCAGGGTGTTACTGCTGTCTAAAGAAAAAGTCAAGCTGTCTTTCCACCCACCCGCTTAACCTCCCCCTGGCTGTGTGCTCCTAGTTTTTTTGTCAATTTGGCAACGTCATTTGGCTGACCAAGGAGTGAGGCAAGCAGCAAAGCCATCTCAGGAGCCAGGAGAGACAGCCCCTTCCAGTTTTCTTTGCGGGAGATTTACTGGAACTGGGCTTGTCCCATTGCAAGGGCTTTTAATATAAAACCGTACGAGAAGTGGAGGGCATTTACCTGGGCATCTATACATCTAAACTGCCAGGACCATGTGGTGTTATAAAGGAAAGGCCGCAGGTCAAATCGGTTGTCATCTGGACTGTAGTTTTCAGCATGGTAGGAGGGAGTGAGGGTGGTCATTTTATGTCTGTTAATGGAGTACATCCTGAAGAAATGCTTAACCTTTGATGCCACCTGGTGGACAAAGAACATAGCTTTTACTCAGATGAAGTTTCTTAGTATTTAAAAACATGTAGAGGAGAACAGTATTTTGGAGACCACATTCTAGCTTTACACATGTATTTTCTTCTGTTAACTTTTACATACATGATCTGGCACTACTGGTATGAATCACTGTGGATGACCCTACCTTTAAGAGGTACTTAAGACCATTTTCAGACATTGCCTCAGTCTCTGCACCTAGCATTTACCAATAAAGAAGGACCTTGTAAGAAATCTAATAGTAAGCACTACCCTTTGCAACTGGGTGACAATCTGGACTCTTTTTCTTCATGCACAAAAGGAAAGAACTGCGTAACAGCAAAGCAGGTGGATCTTCAGTGTAGACAGTCTTTCAAATAGGAGCCGATTTCTGTCTCAGAATACACAATCAAAGGCTTCCAGAATAGTCAGCCATGGGTACTTAAGAGAATATTTTTCCCCTGCAAGTATAGTTCTGAAGTAACTGTTTTCAAATTACTCAGTTACAGTTCTAGCAATTTGTGATACAGACAAGCTCCATTAATTTGAGATGCATACCTAGTTTTTTCAGTATATTCTGCCACAGCTGTAGAATAATCCCTAAACACAGGATAATTAAACTCTCCCTTTCAGTTAAAAGGAACTCTACTTGACTTTTCTCCAGACATACTCTAATTTGACAAACGCATTACATTATTAGATTTTTTTAAATGTTTTTGATATATTACCTCTCTTGGAGTACAAATTTCCTTCCACATATTAATCAGCTTACAGAACATACTGTATGGTCCAGCCTTTGCAATTTTTCTTAATTTGCCATAGATTGAGAGCTCTGCATACGTCATCCCCATATCTGCCTGAAATTGTGCACATAGAAAGTCACTGAAAATCTTACCTATGCAAATGATAATTAATGGTTTTATGCAGCAATTCCAATAAACCAATCAAAGAAATACCAAAATGAAGGTGCCAATGATCAAAAAGACAAAGAGAGAGTAGTAATAGCAGAGGAAAAAAAAACTGGAATCTCTCTGAAATGGGAAATCTGAAATTCTTCCATGAATCTATTTGATGTGGCCAGTGAAAATGTTTCTTTCCTGAGAAAGATTTGTTCATTTTCCCTTTTAAGTAGCTTAAATGTAGTGTATTTTACGTAAGGTAAGGCCAAATGAAGAAAACCACGAATTCTAATTCAGCAGCCCTTGGCTTTATCATAAAGAGTTTTACCATACCCTGGAGTTAAATACCCAACACCCCAAAGAGGGAGTTTTAGGCTTACTGATCCCCTCTCTACCAGCTGGACAGCAAAGAGAAGGGCAGGGGGAGAAGGTGGTCTTTGCCACCAGTTATTTTAATAGCATTACGGCCCAGAACAAACTGAATGTCAGAACACCCATCCTTCTAAATGTCCAAAATAGAAAATAATTTTAAAAAATAATAATTTGCTGTTTTGGAAACAGTTGTTAACATTTGAGGCTGGTGTGGGCTATTAGGGCCTTGTCAGCAGCTTTCAGACTGTTTACAACACGCCTGTCAATAAGCACAGGTAAGTACATGAGCAAACAGTAACTAAGGGAAAAAAATGCATTTAGGGATAAGGTTTACCAGAGCATTTTAAAATCACTGCCCCTTACCTCATCAGTCTGAGCCACTTGTCCATCCAGCAGGGGCTCCAACTCTGCTGTGGGTGGGGCTGACATGATACTGTAAGAAAAGGGGAAAAAGAAAACCAGTCTCACCAGGAGTACTTAACAAGCAGTCTGGCTTGTTAAAAATCAAATGCTTTATTCAAAACTTTTTCAGAGCATAAACTGACAAAAGACTAGATAACTCTAAGGAAGTGATACTTGCAAGCTGTTGCAGATTTAAAAAGCAATGCTTTATACCAAAACCCATAAAGCATCTGGTTCAAACAGTTCCTTCAGTGGAATTAACACCACAAATGCTCACTCACAGTAACTCCTGAGGCCAGTGGCATTTTCAGCGCCCAGCAGTTCACACTGCATAAGCATACGCAGTCATTTAAAAGCTGGGGTATGCGCAGAATACTCTTCATGAGCACTTGCAGTATTACCGCAGCTTAGCTCTGCCAGTAGAGAAAACCAAACTGCCAAGTCGGCAACACACGGCACACAAATGCAGGCACCAGAGATCACCACTTCACCACTCACCTTCTGAGGGCCGTGAGCTGAAAATTTTCAATGCAATATTGTATGAAGTTCTTCAAATCCGTCTTGCTGATTCCACCAATGGGATTGATATCAGCACTTGAGCAATCATACTTTGTCAAGTAACCTCGGAGACTGAGCAAGACAGGAAATTTTATATAGTAATAGTAAATAATAATGTAACATTAGTACAATAACTTATACTATAGAGAATACACATGTAGTATAAAGGCAGGGAGAAACAGCCTACATATTGTTCATGTATTTATATGGAAGGAGCAAATAAATTCCACTGAAACAGGGCTATCCTAAAGCCATGAAATTGCCAGGAGAATTTTAAAAAATTCCCATGCTACGATAATATATCTGATGCAAAAAAAAAAATACTGTCTTGACCAATCAAAAAAAATAACCCCCAAAACATCCATAGAATGAACATATACTACTCTCCCAGCTTTAGAGGTTATCAAGTCTCACAATCTGATAGGGCTTGCTTTCATCTTCAAATAGGCAGCTCTAACAATAGTACTCCAGATTTTTAACCCTATTTTGAACTCAAAGTTCGCAACTTGATTCCTAATACAGTAATTGAAAATATAACCAATAATGGATTGGAAAGTTAACCTGGTAACTGCTCAGACAAGCTCTACTGAAAACAGCTAAAGAAGGAACAGTGTTTTAATGGAAAACTATGACAATACTTTGTCTAAACCTCTGAGAAATACTCAATTTTCCATTCAGGCTGATTGGACTATTTTGATTAATTTCACTGCTATCAGCATATTCTTAGCTTGTTACCTCTTCTGAGTAATAATCTACACTGGGATTTGATAGAGTCGCAAGGAAATGCAGTGACCTGTTCCCAGTTCATCTAGTTTTAGATTTCTGACTTCCCCCAACCTTTCATCCACATTGGCTGATCCCAGTACCAGCAGTCCCCCTGGCAGTCCACGAGTCCAAGGTGTCAGCTGAGCAAACAGGTAGGCAAGGACCATTCTTATTCTAGCCTGCAAAGCAAAATGAAAAAAAAAAACCCACACATTTACAAAGCAGAATAATTTATCTGCAGTCGCAAATTCCCTAAACAAACCCACGAAGAACAAAATGGAGGAGGGGTGAGCGTTACTGCAAGTAGGATGGTCTTGTAAGGAAAGCCAGATTCAGTATCTGCTACTGCCACAGAGTAACAATGACTGAGCAAATTTGTTCTACTCTGAATTGCAGAATAGGGAGTAGTTGTCATTTTCTACCTCCTACGAGCACTAATAAGGATCCATGAGGGATGAATTATGCAGATAAACCATCTGTTTACTGCACCCTTTTATGGGGATTTATCTACATAAAATTGTACAAAGTCCTCTTTGCTTTTGTCCTCATTCTGACACTCAACTTTTTCTAAGGATAGTAATACCAAACAGACCTGAGATTCAACCTCCGTCTCTCGCCACAATTGTGTGTGATGTTAGGCAAATCACCACACCGCTCTGTGCCTAAAGCCTAGCCTCTTGCAAAAGAGCTGAGAAAGGATTCAGTGTTTGCTTCCAGAGAAGACAGCTAGATTTGTCCAGTAATATCAGGGGAAGAAAGTTCAAGAAAAACTGTCAAACACGATAATCAACATTTAGCCAGAATTAACATGGAGTTGCTGGTTAGCTTTTAAGAATAGGCCAAAAAGCAAGCTGTCAGGATAACAGAAGGTACGACTGGAGCCAAGGACTAGAAGGCACTAAGCAGCCACGCTTTCTGTGATTCTGTAGGATACATACACCAGCACTATCAGGCACAGCACCAGTCTGTTCTGACACAACTGGAAATGTGTATTTGAGCTCCATTTTATAAGCCTGTTGAAGATGAAATACCTTCTGATGTGAAAAGAATTTCTCTTCTCCCTTCTGAAACTGAGGACATCCAGGAATTTGAATGGATAAGCTTATTTTCACACAAGGCCTTTTACAGGCTGATAACTTTGACCAGAGGCAAGTTAAGTATACATGGACAATGTTTTTGAGAATTGACCTGCCACACTCCTACTGCATTCAGACTGGTCTAATAGAGTTCTTTGCTGCTCATTTTTCTGACCTGACAACTTTCTGTTGGGATTTTTTTCTAAACAGTGTCTGGACCAATGTTACTGATGGGATACTGCCATGTACTATTTCTTCCTGACCATACGATAGCAGTCACAAACAATAATTAGCTCTGTCTTCTCCCGAATTATGTGCAGATTTCTGCTGCAGACAAGACATTTACTGGAAGCCCATGAATCTTCAGGGACACACCACTACAAGTTCAGGTTTTACAGCAACGCAAATTAAGGGCCTTTGGATTACTTGAACATTCTGTACTCTTCAAAAAAAAATAATAAAAGGGTATTACCTCAGTCACCCTATATAAAACAGACCTGCACGTTCTGGAGGGCCAGGTTTTCTCTGCTGCTCCCTCCGTAGACAGAAAAACAGGGAGTTCGGCCTGTCACCACGCTGAAAATTCCCACAATAGCTTTCACAGCTGCATCTATGTTCAGACTGATGTGATAGCTGAGAAGAGTTCAAGCAGAAGTGACTGAACTAACACAATCTGCCTACATAAAGTAGCATTATAAACAAACAACCCCCCTCCCATTAAATGATGGTTTAAGGCTCAGATCTGATATGGAGAAACTTAGGAAGAACACTTCCCAGAGTCTGTTTCCAAATTTCCATGTTCTTCACAAAATGCTTCTAAGTTTGCCTCAAATTTACACACTTAAATAATAATGTCTGTAATACTCCTGTGTAACACAACTACTACTCCTCTCCTCTTTTTCCCCATTTTAGAGTTTAGAAGTTTTACGTGAAAGTCTTTGCCAGAACTTGATTTTTTTTCCCCAGTGCTTTTCAACTTGTACCTGCCTATTTGCTCAGCCAGCAGTTTAGCCCTGTTGCAGGTATCCCGGGAGGAGTTCTCACTAGCCATATAGCAAGTGGTAAAGATATGCTTGCAGAATTCTCGAGGATCCTCAGGGATGTAGGTCTCATCATTCACAATCTTGCGTGCGTCAGCCAGCACGTCTGCATCTGAGGACAAAGCAAAAGAAACAGAACAAGAGTGGAGGTTGTTGCTCTCCTGCTCTCCAGGATATGCAAATATCTTTTATGGTTCTTGTAGCCCAATTACGCTTTACACTGCTCCTCACAAATCAGATGATTCCACCAATCTAACTCCCCAAATATTTTCATGTATCAAATAACAGAATGACTGATTTTCCTCCTGATTTTGAACATGGAAATATTAAACCCTTTTGTTCTGTGCCTTAAGGAAACTTCACAGAAAACTTAATAGAAAATATGTTGCACTGTGTTACAAAGGCTTAGCTGCATGCATACAGTCTACTTAAACTCAGTTTAAGAGCTCTGAGTTCCACATCCAAATTTTAAACCCAAAATGAAAATTTAAAGGCAATCCAAAAGAAGCTGAAATCTGGACACATGTATTTGCTGGAATTTCTAAAGAGATGCAAAGGATTCCATTAGAACTACTGGGCAAGAGTCTACCATTCATGACCTCTTGACTTTATTGCACCCAGCGATCAGTAATTTGTTGGCAACCATTAGTAAGCACGGCTAGCTAGGGATGAGTATCTACTTACTTCCATTCTTGACTGCCAGGCAAACCTGGTGACACATAGAATATACTATGCAAGCTGTAGCAGAGCTGTCAATTCCACCACTAAGAGGTAGGAGAAATCCTGCCTTGAAAATAGAGGAAGGAAAGTGTTTGAAATAGCAAAATTACAAAAATATATATTGTACCATTCAGAAATGTACACCTGTGAAAGAATTACATAAGCATGGTTCAAGGCTGCTTATATTGTACTGGGGAAAACCAAACAAACCAACCAGACATTAGCAAACCCCCTTAAACTCTCATCAGCTGGATAATCAAACAAGTAGCTAGTGTAAACCCTTTGGCTGGAAAAAAGTTCAGTATGTCCTTACCCTCTAGTAAGACAGAAATCCTAATAAAAAGGATCATTTTATTAATTTATATTTCACTATTAAACTGCATTACTAGTCCACATCACTCTACTTATTTCAAACATCTCCATTATGCCATTAAAATACTTTCCTTACTGAAAAAACAGTATTTTAAATAAAAAAAAAATCCCCTTTATTAGATAAGCTTGATTTTCTTTCAAAGAAAGCACGATTCCTAAAGAAAAGCTCTGAAGAGCATACTGAAGTCACACTTCACGTATGGGTTTTACGTGCACCTTGGGCTAGCATCACTCTGCATTAGCAGCACCTCAGAGTAGGGACGTGTACTGTCCCTACAGCACAGAAGAGGATGTGTATGCCAAGGCAAAGAACAAAACCAGTTGTTCTTACCTGTTTGCTGCGCCTTAAATAGTCCCAAAGCCAGCATGCAGGGCCAAGGCTGAAATTAGAAAATAAGCTTATTTCTAGAGGGTTAGGGAATAAGACTAAGCGAGTCAACATATTTACTGTGGTCTTCCAATAAGAAATTTTCTTTATTTAAATATAAATAAGATCTTACATTTATCTCTCCTTTTTTTGAGTTTTTATGTTTGTTTTTTTAAAAAAATCACAATAATTTTCAAGCAAGTTTCAGTATATACTTACCTGATTTCCTCCTCTGGACTATGATGTCTCCACTGGATTGGCATACAGGTAGGTACAGCTACATCATCAGAACACGACAGAGCAAAACTCACTTTTACCCTGGGATAAGGATTCACTTTACTTGCCTAAGCAATAGTACAGAAGAATTGGATAGACATCAATTTAAATGTAGCATATACCTATAAAACATGAGATCTACAGAATACTGTGAAAATCGAGACATAAAATACTTTTAAAATTCTATAAGAACTACTCAAACCTGGCAGAATTTATAAACATAAACTTTGTATAGGAACCTTACCGCTAAGTTACGAGATGAAATCTCTGCTCTGTAACTTCCAACATCCTCCAAGTCCAGAGTGGAGACCAGCACCTCCTACGGAAAGGCTTTCAACATTAGATTCATTCTACACAAACAGATAAAACAATGTTTGACAGGCTTGGACTTAAAAAAACCCAAAACACTGGGGAAGAAGAATGCATGCAACTGGAAAGTGCTGAGCATAAACAGAGCTGTACTGATTTCAGCTCTAAGCAGCTGCTCTAGGTTGAACATATTACCACGTCATTGAGTGAAAACTGGGATCCTTGTGCAACTGTTTCTCCATTCATTGAAATCATGGCACAGCCATCATAGTACAGACGGTCGCCATCACAGCCTTTCTGGTTAGCTAAAATATATATTCCACCGTTCTGGGAGGAAAACACAAAAACAATGCTCTTCAGACTGTAGCACCTGACAGAATGTTAAAAGACAAAATGTTGTTTCTCAGTTCCTGTCTTCCTTAAAAACTTTCTCTGTCTTTACATTGTGAATGATTTACACCAGGGACTCTCTCTTGTAATTTGAAAAAGTACTTTGCATGTGATACATCAGACAAATAATTACATAAGTAAATGTAGTGAGTGAGCTCTATCCCTTCCACGCTGTTGGAAGATAGGAGTCTTCTGTTATTAGCAAGGGTAATTCCTTAGCCCAAATAGAGAGGGCTGCACTACTAAATTGAAATCCTCAATTCAAACTGAGATTGGGAAAAGCAGGAAGATGATGACAGAACCTATGTTTGCATATCTGAGGACAGAGCAAATACTGTCAAATCTAACCAAAGCATGTTAAATTACAATAGCAAAGCAGTTGTACAAATCAAACGTTTTTCACAGTGTCACGTACTTTCAATTACTGAAAGTCAGTTACTCCAATTAACTATTTTCTATACGAGCACAACGTTTTTTAAGGGTATACCTTTGCTGTGGCAGAATTCACCAAATCCACCCGGGTGTGAGCCTTCCGCAACACGTGGTGACTTCCCGAAGAGTTAGTGAAAATTTCCACGCCATCAAGTCCCATTTCAATATGAGGGCTGACAAAGCAAAAGGCAGAAAAAAAAAATCAGCTGGCAACACTACGCAGTGAATAGTGCAGGTATCATTTTGTCTTTAAGCACTGTCTGATGCTGGTTAAAAAACAAAGCAGAAGGATTAGTTCACTTTTCATTTCTTCTTCTCCTTTACCTGTTTGGTGCCCAGAGTTCTTCACATATCTCTGCCCCTAGGCAGGTGTCTTTGGTTGCTAGCACTGCATCCCCAAAAGGAACAGTCTCCTGAGAAAAAAACAGGAACATTCTTACAGACATGTAAAAGAAGAATCTATTCCACTCAAGAAGTTAACTGCAGATCTAAAAAAAAAAAAAGTAAGGTTGAATAATCACTTTTGTGAAATGAGTGACATGGTATCAATCACGTTGCACTGAAATTTTGTGTTGAAATTTCAGTAATATGCAGATCCAGTGCCTTGCTTCAGGAAGAGGACAACCGTTTTTAAATCAAACAATCTATGAAACAGAGACTGGCTTTTGCTAGGAATCACAGTCCTGCTTTAGTGGGAAATAACCTAAGGTTTAGGGCCTTCTGAATCAAGAAGGTTAATATTTTCTTATTTTTTTAACCTCTAAACACATGCTCATTTCTAATCTCAGGCACCAATAGACACAGTACCAGAATTGTGCAAAATAAGACAATCTTCGAAGACCTGTATATTTAACTGAGGCAAATTTAAAATCTACTTGGTTTTCTGCCAAATACTAACATAAACAAGGTTAAATTATGTTCTCATTTAGTGTAACTGAGAACTACCACTGAAGCCTATGAATTTGCAACACAACTCACAGCAGAATTTGGCATACTAGAGTTTTGTGCTACAAATTCTGTTAATTTAAATTGCTGAATCTGGAAGATGCTAAAGGTAAAAAAGAAAAGGAAAAAAATCCTTTACAGACTTAC
Organism: Apaloderma vittatum; assembly: GCF_000703405.1. Lineage (NCBI taxonomy): Eukaryota > Metazoa > Chordata > Aves > Trogoniformes > Trogonidae > Apaloderma > Apaloderma vittatum. The sequence goes on from NW_009725454.1 coordinate 16,449, forward strand.
CTGTCCAGTCACCTCCTGTATTATCCTGGGTAGAAAATATTCCTCCACATGCCTAAAGCAAGTTTATAGGTTGTGAATACATTGTTATGTAAATCACAGTATAAAAACTGGTCCTAATCTCCACATTCTGCCACCTCACATTGATTAAACAAATTGTACTTGTTCTTGATTAAAGAAGTTGTGCAGGGCTCAGTACGTTTACAAAAAAAAAAGACCTTTGTACTTTCTGTGAAATTAATGAGAAATGTTAAGATTATAAGCGACCAACATCCCACTTTGCTTCAGAAATAGACAGTAAATAATGCTCCATCCCAGCGATAAACTAGACCTAACAAAGAAGAGACCGTGCAAGTCGGATACCAAATAAAAGTTTCTCTTTTTTTACAGGAGTAACTCAACTGGAATTGACTGGGATCAAGGGCTCTCTCAGAAGTACTCTACTGAGACCATGAAGTTAGAACCATTCTTTGACTGCAGGATGAGTGCACAGCATCAGAGGTGAGCATCGGGCGTATTTTACAGCATCACAAGGTGTGTAGCTTTCATCCTCTGCACCCATTGCAATTCTGACAGAGCTCATCCGTTACACATTGCTTTGTTGCTTTCCAGTTTAATATAGGACAGGATGCAGCAATCCAGCACTGGTGAGGCCGCACCTTGAGTATTATGTGCAGTTTTGGGCACCTCAGTATAGGAGAGATATCGAGGTGTTGGAGCGAGTGCAGAGGAGGGCAACAAAGCTGGTGAAGGCCCTGGAGAACAGACCTTATGAGGAGCGATTGAGGGAGCTGGGTCTGTTCAGTTTGACGAAGAGGAGGCTGAGGGGGGACCTCATCATGCTCTACAATTACTTGAAAGGACATTGTAGAGAGGTTGGTGCTGGTCTCTTCTCACAGGGAATTAGGGACAGAACCAGGGGGAATGGTTTCAAGTTGCAACAGGGCAAGTTTAGGCTGGACATTAGGAACAAATTCTTCACGGAAAGAGTGGTCAGCTGGAAGAGACTGCCCCGGGAGGTGGTTGGGTCACCATCCCTGGAGGTGTTTAAAGGTCATTTAGGTGTGGTGTTCGGTGATATGGTTTAGGGGTGACCTTGTAGTGTAGGGTCAATGGTTGGACTCGATGATCCCAAGGGTCTTTTCCAACCTGAATTGTTCTATGATTCTATGATTCTATAGTTAGAAAGTGGACACGAGGAAAATAACGTGATCATTCAGCCACACTTTTCCTTCCAGCTCAGCAATTCTGAGTTTGATTGTACTTAATAAGCTTTCTAGCTGAACTTCAGTGGCACAGCTTCACTGACTCTGTCTTGCTGCTCACCCTGTGGCAGCACTGACGGATTGCTACAGAGATTTCAGTCCTTCTGCTGGGGCTGTAAACAGCGAGCTGTGTTCTTACACACTACTAGAATGGTAACCAACCTACCTTGCTTTGTTCCATGGGGTAAACCATCTAAGTTCCCTGTAGTTTCCTGCATTTGCCAATGATATTTTTGGTCTTATCAGAAGAATTTTTCTTAAAGCATAAAACAAAACGGGCAAATTAAGACCTGATGTACAGCCAAACAAGACTAAATAAGAACACTGATTAATACCAACTCTCTTTTTTTCTATTATGATATACATTAAACAAGCACAACACAATAATTTTTAAAGTTTGTTTGCAGACTTAAATTGTTAGGTGTTTGTTTTGTGAAGTCCTTCAGAAAGCAGTTGGAACTTAGTTTGTACAAAAAAAGACATAACGAAAAACATTAGTTGTCTCTCTAAAATTTAGTAGATAGGAAGGCATCATTCTGCATAGCACTGAGAATCTTTCTCGAAGGTCAAACAGGGCTCTGGGCACAATAATATATTTTCTCACAAAATGCATAAAAAACTACTTACTTATTTAAAAAGATCACTCGACAATTGTAGCGAACGTTTCTGTGCAGAACAGGCCTGTGAAAATAAGAAGCAAAGTTATGGGTGGCTCAGCTTATTAAATGAAATTTTAAAAAGCTACAGAATCTACTTCACTGCACAAAAGCTATTTTTAAGACAACACTTCAGCTTTGTATCACTAACGGGAATTAAACAAAACAAAAATACCAAGTATTAGCTTCTATGTTTTTAATTCAAATAGTTGTTTGCAGAAATCAGAGTTCCTGACCATTCTGTCAGTCTCGGGTATTACTGCCCGATCACGGGCACGCCTGAGAAACACACGCAGACCAGAAGAATCCTCCTGGATGGGCCAACTTATTTAATCAAACCTGGCTTCCACACTATTACCAGACTAGTTCAACATAAAGCTAGCTTTACACATTTATATCAGTACTAAACCAGGTAAGTGTACATATGTTCATTTTACAGTTATTGTTTATCACTGCTCACTGTCAGCATGGGACTTACAATGGTTTCAGTGATTTTGACATACATGTATGTTGCTTAAAGACATCTGCCACTTGAAGCAAGTTAGATGAGCCCTGACATTCCTGACAGGTAACTTCTAAAACCCTCTGCATTACATGTGATACAGAGTCTTGCCCGTGGCACGAGGGTTTAGCTATTGAGGGCCCCGATAAATAACTGTGATTATCCTGCTTCTCTCTTGAGGGGTCAACCACCAGAAATGTTTGAAAGGATTATTTTTTCAGAAACTGTTTTGCATGTCACAGTCTTAGCCACGGCAATTAAGAGGGAAAGTGGTGCAGTTCCTACAGTGTGGGTTTAAGTTTGGTGCAGAGCCCTCCAGTGTGCAGAAATGCAGCAGAGGCACCTTTCTCTTTAGCATCTGCATGCAGAAAACTTACATTCCTACATCACAGATAATATCTTGAGTAACTGGAGACTCCAGAAGCTTTGCCAGAACTTGAAATGAATGCAAGAGCGTGTCAGACTCATAATAGTGATCCGAGCAGCCGTAACCACTGCATATAAAAACAGAAATAAAAAATTCAGCCAGATCAGCACCAGAGTCAAGGGGCCAGATGTACCTCAGCCAAGGAACGTCTCATCCACACAGGTAATTTGTACAGAAGATACAGAAGCAGCTCTGTTCACAGCATTTAAAACTCGGTGTCATTGCTGGGGCATCCTTTGGAAAGCAGCAGCCTGGGCCTAGGGGCGATTCAGAGCGCTACAGTTTAAGGAAGACTCGCTGAAATAGGTCACCAAATTATCGGTACCGCTCCTGTTTCCAAGGCAAGAGAGCCAACCTTATGCTTGCGACTACGATGCTTTTCTTTGCGCCGACAGCCAAATGCTG
>NW_009725455.1:0-253 GCF_000703405.1 Apaloderma vittatum
GCTGCCTGCCCGAGCCGCCCAACCTGGGGCTCGCAGGCAGAAGAGGGATAAAACCTGGTATTTGCACCTGATAAGCTCTGTAGAATCTTTTCTACAAATTCCCAAAAACGTGTTACAAAGGGCATCGAATCAACTACAAGCTCCGCTGACTCGATGTTTTTCCGTAGCTTAAAGCAGCCGAAGCACGCTGCGTGTTCCCAGGGACTGGTACAGATCGGCAGGGTTTGAGGCACAGACTGGTGGGGGGGGGGCT
>NW_009725455.1:284-9862 GCF_000703405.1 Apaloderma vittatum
AAAAGCACAACAGGAGCTTTCTTGTTCGGGTTCTTTCCACTTCCCTGTTCTGCCACGCGTGACTAAGAAAGACGAGATAGTGCTTGGGGTGGAACTTCTTACCTTACAGAAGTGAGTCTGTACTGCTGGACTGTACAGACTTAAGAAATGCATATAAACCATTTATTTTCTGATAGGATTACACAAAATGCCTGAAATGCTTTGTTTATTGCATTTCGGGATTTTTCAAGTTGATTTTTACTGTACAGGCAATGCTTTAAAATGGTAGGTACATCCTTTTCTTCAATGTCTAATTTTGAATTGGAGAAGAGAAATGATTTTGTTCTTTAAAGCACCAGACATGGGAAAGTTTTGTTTAAGTTCAGGTCTATCCATTTTTTGCTGCAAAAAAAGTTAGCGTAATTTGTCTTTAAATGCAGATTTTTTTAATTTTTTTTTTGGTAAGGAAACATTTCATGTAATTTTTTCTTCGGTAATTTGAAACCTAAAAGCTGGCTGCCTAGATTCTGATACATTCAGTTATATTTTGTTTGACTTTTATTTTTAATAGTCCACAGTTGCAATGCATATTATTATCATATCTAATAAACTTCCATGCTGAACTTTACTGAAAATTATGCTTAAGAATAATAATTTAGTATTCCCTGAAAATGTAGTTAGAGAAGCATCTGTTTTAAGTCACAGATAGTTCGTTGTATGGAACTATTTTTTAGCAGCATTAGGATGAGCGGGAAGATTGTATCCAGATCAGTTTTGCATTTAACCATTTCACTCTATGCATAAAGTTTTGAACTTGAAGACAGGATATTTTTACTTCATAGTTTGTTATCTTGTGTTATGAATATAAATAAAGAAAATTTAGTCTTCTCTAGGGATATTTCATATAGTTTTATGACACTTGCAGAAACTCATTAATTTTTCCGTCATCAGCAGTATGAAAGATCACTTTCTTTTACCTGCAATTTAGGTAAAATTTTACAAATGAGCTATTCTGAATTTGTTTTTTCTTGACAATATATTCAGCTCAACTGTAACTAAAGACATAAAAGCGCACAGAAGTTTTAAAAATAATTTTTGATGAAGGTTCTTTTGATTTTCTACAAATTCATTTAATGTATTATTTATTCAGTTTTGGGAATATGCAAGAATTCAGAAATATGAAAATATTTTGTATTCCCTCATAATTTAAGCCACACAGATGCAAATGATTCATGTTTGTATTTTATCATTACCTTAAATTGACAATATTGTGGTAAACAGTATCAAATCTGCCAGTTCCTATTAAAAGCAGAGACTCAAAACTAATTGTTTTACCTGTTCTGCTACAGATTAGTTTTAGAAACAATTTTGCTGTGAACATATGGCAGAGGTGAAACTTGCTGGATTTGTTTTTTTTTCCCTAGATGTATTCTAGCTTTTATTAAGCATTTGAATTTTTCTGTACCACAGTTCAGGAAAAAAGTCTGGATATAACCATTTCAATTTTAAGGAAACAGAGCTTTTAAAGCAATTTCTGCAGTGTGTAGTAGACATCCTGGCAGGTCCTGTATTTATCTTACCCAGCTGAGGTAGGTGCTGGCTTAAGTATACCAAAAAGTTAGAAAACTTGTAGCTTTAGGCTAACTCTGTGAGGTAGAGCTTCATCCAGAAGGGAGCCCAGACTGTGTAAAGATGGCATTGTCAGTTCTGCTAAAAACTTTCTGCTGTTTCTCCCTGGATTATGGTTCTTCAGTCTCGGACAACATGCTGCATTTCCATTGGACTGCCGGGATGGTGCTCTCAGTGTTCTTTGAGTGTCATGTCTTGGTCTGTAGTGTGGCCATCCTTGAGAGACCATGCTTACGTGCCCCTGTAGCTTTGGCCAGATATCTTGACTCTGCACTCATTTTGGTAACACTTCTCTCAGCGTGACTGGACCAAGAAGAAGAAAGTGTTCTTTTAACGCCTTCTTACTACCTTTTTCCTTTCCCCCTCCATTCCTTTTTTGTTAATGCAAGTATTTAGCCATTTCCTTCCCTGAAAAATGCTGCAATAAACTTGAGGGAGCTGAAGAAAAGCATGGTAAAATGAACAAATCTCACGTGCTAGGTTTTTTTTTTCCCAAATGAAGGAAATGCCTGTAGTTCTATTGAACAGGAATTCAAATCAATACATCTGGGTGAAAAATAATAGAAACTGATTGAAATAAGCAGCAGTAGTAAATGAAGAAAAATCTTTTTGTTTCTTGCTTCATAATATTGTATGTGTTTCTCAACTGCATAATCTGGAAAAGTTAGGTAGCATTATTCTTTTTAGAAGAAAATATACATACGTAAGGTATGGAACATTTTAAACCCAAGTCGCACCTTTTTGTTTATAGCGTTTATTTTACAGATGTAAAGACAGAGATGTGTTACTGGCCCAAGATTCAGTACTGAGTATTGAATTGAAAACTTGATGAACAGACATTTTGCTAACAGGAAACCTACTGCAGCAATGGAATTGAAGGGATAAGAAATTGATTCACAAAGATTGCTAAACTTGAAAGATTTACTAGTGAAATAATAGTGTTTGATAAAAAAGACAAAAAATTCTTAAGAGAGTAAGTTTAGATCTCTATTTTAGCATTATTTATTTACGATTAATATGTATTGTTAAATCCAGGGATGCAGTTAAAAATGCTTGGAGAAACTGAGAAATCTGAAACTAAGCAAATCTTGCATTTGGCCATAGTCTGGTAAACCTGTGTATAGAATCTTAGTAACAGCAACACTTAAGGAGAAGGAAAGCTCTACTGAAGATAAGCAGGGTGTGCATAGCTGCATGCGTAATAGTGTATAGTAGCTTAAATTTATATAGTACCTTATCAACTCTATCTAGAAAATGTATTTATTCCAGATAAGGTTGTTCTCACCCATGTAACTTCGGGATGTTTACTGTATTTTTGCATGTGGTGTATTGGTCGAGAAATTGCTGTAGTTTGCAGCTTGTCTTTTGTTTCACTGTTTGCTGAATATATAGTTTGATTTCCTTTATTGGATTACATGCTTCAGTTCAGTGTAAATTCATGCAGTAGAAAAATGCACATTAAAATAGATTATTTACTCTTCAGTAAAATTTTTGTGCATTTTTGTAGGTTTAGTGTGATAAATCCTCAATGCACATATTTATAGCCAGCATGCAGTGTTGTGGAGTTTTAGTCAATAATAGAAATGGAAAGATTTCTTAAAACTTTTTCAGAAAACAAGACAGACATGTTTTTTTTGCGATATATTTAGTTCTTAAGGGACATCTGCTAAGGATAATTTTTTAACACTTGCTAACAATCCTAATATAATATAGCCTATTCATCAGTCATATTGTTCCTGACTTGGCTAGTGTGGATTTTAGTGATTCCCGATGTGCATTCAGACTCTCTTAATTGCTAGTTTCTTGCTGTTCTATCTTATTGTTTTGTAGGACAATGCATAAGCGGGCACAGAATAATCAAAATGGTTTCCCTGGCCATATTAGGCACCTAACAGAGATAGATTTGCTGTGCACTGTGTGCATTTTTTTTGCAAGTAGAACTCTCGTTGAAACAAAATCTTAACGAGGAAGTAATTCAATGAGAGTTGAATGTGGTGTTATGTGTGTGAATATATATAAAGAATATGTTTATTTGTGTGTGTGTATATATATATATGTATGTAAAAAAACCTAATACATGTTGTAGATCTTGGAGCTTTTACAGCGTACATTTATGCAGCAGAGAAATTAGAGGGGTAAGTTAGGGAGGCGCCACGGACACTGAACGTCAGGATTTTAGAGTTCTCGATAAATTGTGCGAAATTGTGCCTGTTTTGTGGCTTTGGTTGAGGAGGAAAAGCTGGTTGAGAGATACTTGCAGTGTAACTGAGATTTAATCTTTTATGTCCTAATAAAAGGACTTAGCTGTGAGGCGTTTGACTCCTGAAGAAGTGGATGTCGTGTTTCTCCAGCGTTGCCCCTCTGTCCTACTGCCTGCTTCACGCGTGCGGCACGCCGGGCTTCGTGGTTTGAGGGGGTGAGAAGTTGCGGAGGCTTTTCAGCTTTGATCTTAGTAAAAGGGGAAAACCAGCCAGCTGAAGTCTGGCAAAATTACTGAAAGGGATATTTGCAATTCGACTTACGCATGTAGATGGAAATAGGTTTAGGGTTTTTTTTCTTTCCCCTGCCACCAGCATGTTCTTTTGGTTCTAGCAGTTTGTGTTGCTCTATACTGTGTTCTTACCTACCAATAGAGTAATAGCTGATTAATGATTTAGGATAATAGTTCTAATAACTAAATGTTTTATTGTAATCCAGTTTATGCAACTCTGAACTATTTGTGACAATTAAAGAAAAAAAAAGTAGAAGTTGTAGCTTTTGCAGCAGGTTGAAGGAAGCTTTCTTTATAGCTTATTCTAGGTGTTGCAGTTAAGTTTCAGTCTTATCCTTCTGATGAATTTTGAGAGGAAACAGAAGGACTTTATTTGCTAGGTTTGTTACTCTCATTTTTACTCAGTTGTCTCTTAACCAAGCACAATAAATAATCCTTAAAATCCCATGTAGCTGCAACATGTGAAAATAGCTGTAATTTTTTCTAATTCGTTAAGTGACTTGTTCTACTCACAAAGAGTGTTTAGGAGAACTGGTTTGGCTATTAAAGCAATACCACTGATTGGGAATAAATCAGCTCGTGGCTGGTAAGTAGCTGAAAGACCATCGTCTATACAAATGTTGATTTCATTCAGAGTTTAAATCTGTAGCTGTATGGTGAAATGGAAGTATTTTATCAGGCTTGGTAGTTGTTTTCCACATTAAATAGTTGAAAATGCATTGTTGATTAAACACAGTTTGGCAAAAGCTTTATGTAAACTGCTTCACTTAAAGTATGCTTCAGGAAACGTACGGTTTAAACTCAGAGCTGCTGTTTTTCTGCGGCTGCAGCCTGGGAGAGAGGAATGAGAGAAGACCATTTGAGAAGGGAGTCGAAGAGGCTGTTGTAAGGATGCAGTTTGGACACTGGGTGCCACTCCTGGTACGCACTGAGGCTCGAAAGCCTCTCTCCCACACTGGGGAACAAGCAGCACTCTTAAAAATGGAGGTCTTTATTACTCAGGAAATTCTGAAGGTCTTCATCCCTTGAGCCTAGTGGTTCTTCAAGTGGCAAAACATATTCCTGAGTCCTTCAAGGAGTAACAAGAGCTACAAGGGCAGGATGTTGGGTTTGTTATTTTAATTCTACTGAGGGTGATTTTCTAGACTTCATGTGTTGCCCTCTAGTTACACAGCTCCCATCATGTACAAGAAAGACAAGGTCACAGCACCTGGTATTCAGGAACTAGTTGAGAGGCGTCCCTGCCCATGACAGGGAGGTTGGATTAAATGATCTCTAAGGTCCTTTCTAGCCTAGGCCATTCTATGATTCTATGAAACATGGCAGTTCTCCTTAGGAATAGGAAGAATAATTTCAAAACAAAACCAAAAACGATGAAATGTCTCTTTGGAAGTGATTTTTCTGTTTGTTTATTTTTGGTCTTTTGGTCATGTGCTTGTTAGAATAGTCATTGAGTGGTGACTAGATGAAAAGCCAGTCGAGGATTGGTTTGAGATTGATCAGTTTGCAGAAACTAGACTTGGAGGCATGTAGTGGTGGTTTCCCAGAGGCACCAAATACTGAAGATAAGAGGAATGCTGAGGAGGTGGAGTGAGGAGTGGGAGTAAGAAGTGCTTAGGTGTAAATTGGAACAACCTCAGTGCTCCCATCCTGAAAGCTGTGTAGATCTCGAACTAGGAAGCACCACGTGGTCTGTGCTTTACTGTGCTCCTGCCCAGAGGCATCATCTGGCTTTCGATGTCCTAAAAGCTATACAAACACATACTTGCTCAAACATTTTAGAAACACCACAGGAGTTGGGAATATTGGCATCTCTACCTGAGTGATTGGGGAACTAAAATTTCAAGTACAACTGAAAGACAAATGCAGGTTTGGAAGGCTAAATGCCATGGCGTTTTAAAAACTGTTAGGTTTCTACGCTGTATTTCCATGCAAAAATTTTATTTGGTTTTGTTTGTAAGTGAATTGAGTGGGTCAGAAATTGAAATGTGCTGGGAGCAGGGGAGAAAGCAAGACGCTGCTTGAAATAATGAATGGCAGGGTGAGGGATGGTGGAGTACTTTGTAAAATTCTGCTTTGGTGCAGTGGTGTAGAATTAAAAACCAGAAGTCCCTCCGTCCCCAAATGTAGAAACTTGAGCTCTTAGTTTTACTGTTCAAAATGATATTTGAAAATGAGTTCCTGTTATTCACAGTGCTCTGTTCTGCCATGTTTGACTGAATCTTTTGAGCTGCTTTTATTATAATGATGTTTCAAGTGAAAAATTAATTGATGTATTTGGATGCATAAAGCACAAAAATAAAATGAAGAATAAATGTCAAATCATCTTTTTTTTTTTTTTTTGGTCTGCTTGCTGTCAGTGCTTATACTCCTTTTAAAAGAGACTTTCAAAAGTAATTTAAAATATTGACCATGTTTTTAATTGAAATTTGCAGGTTAAGTCTTTTATTTGCCATTAATTTTTTTTGAACTTTCCAGGACAAACACATAGGCTCACAGAAAACTATGGCAAACATGAGTCATTTGGTATCTCCTTTGTAATTAGCTCAGCTTTATGTAGTTAGTGAATAATACAAAGCCACATTGGTTTCTGTGGTTTTGCCAACTGTGGCAAAAAGCCTGACTCTTAAAATAAGTATTTATGAACTTATTTATGAACTTTTTTTTTTTGTCATTAGACCATCTTATCAAAGGCACCAGATACTTAAGCAGAGCCAGAATTGAACAAACTGGCCAGGAACCTTCTTTTGTTGACACCTGGAAATCTATTAAATGGGCCACCTGAAGTAAGGAGTGTGGTGTATGATAAGGGAGAGCCACCTGGGTTTTATTAGGCTACTTGATGCTTTGATCACAACTCTTTAAATAGAGTTGTCTGTTTGTAGAGTCAGTGTTCCTTGTCATCGCTGTGATTTAGATTTTAATCTGACACAAATACAAAGAGGGATTGCAAAAAACCAAGTTAGTACTCAAATCAGAAATTGGCGTGGGAGAGATGCTAGTTCAGCTTGTCAACCTTGGAACAAAAGCACCTGTACAATGAGACCTGGAACCTGAATGAAGGCCAGCCTGTCATTTTCAGCTGAGGTGGGACACGTCCGCATTGTGCCGTGAGGAGCAAAGGTGGTAGCTCAGGTTTGTTGGGAGCCGAGAGAGGAGCTGGCGTGGAGTGTCGTGCTGCCGTCGCAGGGCTCAGGGTGTATGTTGTAAGGTGTATGTTGGCACGGAGGGGCTCGGGGTGTATGTTGTAAGGTGTACGGTGGCATGGAGGGGCTCAGGGTGTATGTTGTAAGGTGTACGGTGGCACGGAGCTCGAGTCGCGGGCGAGTGTGGCTCTAGATTGTGGGTGCAGCATCGTGCTGTGAACAGCCGGGTTCTGCTCCAGCTTTGGGTTCCCAGCACTGCCCTCTGTTCACTGCAGGCCTGCTTCCTGTGATCTTCCTTTGCTTGAAACTTCGTGTGTTTAAGTGGCACTTAAACATGAAAGAAGGAACGCTTAGGTCAGTCCTCTGATCCTTCTTGTTCATGCTAATAAACTAATAAAGTCAGATCCATCCTAATAACTTGAATGTGGGGAATATCTGTCTTTATTCTTTCTCCTAATAAAATTTTGATGCAGTTTTGCAGACATGAAATAAAACCATCGCTATATACCAAGTGCCTAAATTGTAACTTTTTGAGGCTTTGCTCATTGGCAGAGCTGCAACTGCTTGTTAGTAGCATCTACGTACTGGGTTTGATTGTGGATACTTAAGCATATTATTCTAACAATTCTAAGCCTTTAGCAATACTGCTATTCTTACCGAGTTTATCTGCTACTGAAAATCCCCTCCCTCTTTTTTTTTAGTGTGTAACAGTGTGACAGCTAATGTTGTATGATGTGAGTGACAGTAGTCCTGAATTGGGATTTTCTTTGTTTCTCTTGTGTGTTTTTTGGGTTCTTCAGAGTAGGCAAAATGAACGGACATTTAATTAAGTCCCCATTAAGAAGAAGATTTCTGCAAAAGAAGAAGAAAATATTTCTTTTTTTCCTATGTCCAAGATGACTGCAAGAAGAAGCAGTGGGTTTAACTTTTATTGAGGGTGAGTCCTGAGGAGAAACACTCTAAGGGTAGTGGTACCTGTCGCAGGTTGAGGGGAAGTCTAGACAGGTCTCAAAGGATACATTAGCCTTACACTTGTTACAAAGAGTACATAACGGGAGGAAACGGCTATCAAACGACTTTTAGCTCTGTCCCTATGGTTTTGATATCCTATTTGTCCTGAGTTTGAAGGAGATTTTATATTGCTTAAATCTATGCATTTCACCATCTGTAATTTTATAATCTTTTTTGGTAGTATTTCGATATACCCTCCCCCCTCCCATATGTGGAAGTCTTCATTTGTGCAGGGGTTGATGTGAAGATGGTTTGATTTCACTGGAACTATTTGGTGTTATGAAATGGAAACCTTGAGTTTGTATGAAAACATCTCAAGTGTTGTAGTTTATCAGAATAGTATAAAGAAGAAGTGAAGTTTTACTTTTCATTATTTGGCATTTTACTCAATTACACGCGTTGCAGTTTTTTTTCCTGTTGACACAGAGGAAGGTATTTCATGTGAACATGGTAAACACTGTGTAATGTCCAAATCTCTTTGAGATCTACTGTTTTATAAAATGAGAACAGATCATTTGGGGAGGATTATTTAGGGAGGTGGAGAATAGGGCAAATCCTCCCCACTTTTAAACATCTGATTTTTTTTTTCCCCATTTCCAGAATACATACAAAAGTTAAAGCTTCCTTATATATTTATTTTGTTGTAAAATCTTGTTTTTCCTTGATGATTTTTAGCAATTTAAGTGTAAAATTTAATGTTCATTGAATATATGCAAGGTGGCAAGAGCTCAGTCCCTGGAGACGTACAAGGTCAGGCCTGATGGGGGTCTGAGCAACCTGATCTAGTTGAAGATGTCCCTGCTCACTGCAGGGGGGTTGGACTAGATGACCTTTAAATGTCCCTACAAGGCCAATGTGTTCTGTGATTCTATGACAGCTGTTTCATTAACCCACATTTTCTCTTTCTGAACAAATAAAATTTAATTATTAAACTAAATTTTTAATTAGGTTTACTGTTGACGTTTTTTATTTGCATTCATAAGAATGCTGTAATCTTAGTTAAAATAGTATTTTTGTATTTTCAAGGTCATATGCACACTGTGTGTGTGGTGTAGCTTTCTTGCTTATTTCACATCTCCTTCTTTCAGAAATTCTCATGATGGTGTCCCTGTCACTCAACTCGATTCAAAGCTTAAGTAAACCTCTTTAAACCTGTGTCCTCAGGAGATGCTGGGCTGGTTTGTATGGACCCAAGTCTTGTAACTCCCCCTAGTTGGGCATCTGTGATCAGCGAGGGCCCTGGCTGGTTTGGAGTTAGTGCTGCTGCATGGTCCTGAGTGTGCAGGTGTCCCACTGGCAGGGTGTCATGGGTTGGGGCTGGA